>NC_081766.1:2965198-3220198 GCF_963082965.1 Carassius carassius
GGATACGTGAGAGCTGGGTGAAGACGTCAGAGGAGGGAGGTGAACCACACACACTGGGGATCTTGATCTTCGGAGAATTGCTGAAGAGAGGTAAGTAGAGGAAGAGTTAGTCCTTTGAGTTAGCATACAGGTAAGACCTTGTCGCGAACGAGACCGGACGCTGATTGAGTCCGTGTGTGTGGTATTTATGGTGCCGAGGTGATTTGGGTAATGATGAGGGTCAGGTGGAAGTGCTCAGTAGTCAGGTGAGGGCGTGCGTTGTGAATGAGTGGAGGTGAAACCTGGTGTGTTTGTAACAGTACCCCCCTCCCGACGGCCCGCTCCTGAGAGCCGAGGACCCGCGACGTGGTGGACGTCCTCTTCCCCTGGGAGCTGGTCGGTCAGGATGATTGGAGTGGAAGGTGTCGAGTAAGTTAGGATCCAGGATATCGTTGCGTGGGACCCAGGAACGTTCCTCTGACCCGTATCCTTCCCAGTCCACTAGATATTCCAGTTGTCCACCACGCTGCCGGGAGTCCAGGATGTCACTAACTTCATAGGCCGTGCTGTTGTCTAGGAGGAGTGGAGGGGGGGCCTCGGTTTCGCCAGGTTCTGTGGAGGGAGAGACAGAAGGATGGTGAGGTTTAAGGAGAGACACATGGAAGGTGGGGTGAATCCGGTACTCAGGGGGTAATTGGAGTTTGTAAGTGACCGGATTGATCTGCTGGAGGATGGTGAATGGGTCAATGAATCTGGGACTTAGCTTGCGGCAGGGCAGGTGCAGGCAGATGTCCTGGGTGGACAGCCAGACCTTCTGACCGGGTTGGTACGTTGGGGCCTCAGATCGGCGAAGGTCGGCTGTCATTCTGCGTCTGCGTAAGGCCCGCTGGAGTTGGTGGTGTGCCGCGTCCCAGACCCTCTCGCTCTCCCAGAACCAGTAGTCGATGGCGGGGACATCCGAGGGTTCACCTGACCAGGGGAAGAGTGGAGGTTGGTAGCCGAGTACGCACTGGAATGGAGTGAGTCCGGTGGTAGGTTGACGAAGGGAGTTTTGTGCGTACTCGGCCCACCCAAGGAACTGGTTCCAGGAGTTCTGGTGGCCGTGACAGAAGGTACGGAGGAAGCGTCCAATCTCCTGGACCGACGAAGGGTCGGTCGGGGTCGGGATGAACCAGGAGTGGGGCGGTCGTAAAGGCCTCTTTGAGGGTGTGGAAGGCCTCTGTGGCGGCAGGAGTCCAGGGGAGAGATTTGGGTTTGTTACGGAGGAGACTGGTGAGAGGGCTGGTGATGGTACTGAAGTTTTGGATAAACCGTCTATAGAAGTTGGCAAAGCCAAGGAACCGTTGTAACTCTTTGATGGTGGTAGGAGTGGGCCAATCTCTGACGGCATTTACCTTCCCCTCGTCCATCCGGATGCCACTGCTGCTGATGTTGTATCCAAGGAACTGCACTGAGGGCTGATGGAAAGAGCACTTTTCGGCCTTGAGATAGAGTTGAAAGGCCCTCAGGCGTTGCAGGACCTCCGCAACGTGGCGTTGATGTTCTGCCAGGCTCCGGGAGTATATGAGGATATCATGTCAATGTCAATGTCACCTTTATCTATATAGCGCTTTAAACAAAATACATTGCGTCAAAGCAACTGAACAACATTCATTAGGAAAACAGTGTCAATAATGCAAAAATGATAGTTAAAGGCAGTTCATCATTGGATTCAGTTATGTCATCTCTGTTCAGTTAAATAGTGTCTGTGCATTTATTTGCAATCAAGTCAACGATATCGCTGTAGATGAAGTGTCCCCAACTAAGCAAACCAGAGACGACAGCGGCAAGGAACCGAAACTCCATCGGTGACAGAATGGAGAAAAAAACCTTGGGAGAAACCAGGCTCAGTTGGGGGGCCAGTTCTCTTCTGACCAGACGAAACCAGTAGTTCAATTCCAGGCTGCAGCAAAGTCAGATTGTGCAGAAGAATCATCTGTTTCCTGTGGTCTTGTCCTGGTGCTCCTCTGAGACAAGGTCTTTACAGGGGATCTGTATCTGGGGCTCTAGTTGTCCTGGTCTCCGCTGTCTTTCAGGGATGTAGAGGTCCTTTCTAGGTGCTGATCCACCATCTGATCTGGATACGTACTGGATCCGGGTGACTGCAGTGACCCTCTGATCTGGACACAGACTGGATCTGGTGGCCACGGTGACCTCGGAACAAGAGAGAAACAGACAAATATTAGCGTAGATGCCATTCTTCTAATGATGTAGCAAGTACATAGGTTGTTATGGGAAGTGTTTCCGGGTTCCGGTTTACCTAATTAATGCAGCCTAAAAATCCTTTAACGGATTTGGATAATAAAAGCATATTAGTATGTTATGTGTATGCCAGGTTAAAGAGATGGGTCTTTAATCTAGATTTAAACTGCAAGAGTGTGTCTGCCTCCCGAACAATGTTAGGTAGGTTATTACAGAGTTTGGGCGCCAAATAGGAAAAGGATCTGCCGCCTGCAGTTGATTTTGATATTCTAGGTATTATCAAATTGCCTGAGTTTTGAGAACGTAGCGGACGTAGAGGATTATAATGTAAAAGGAGCTCATTCAAATACTGAGGTGCTAAACCATTCAGGGCTTTATAAGTAATAAGCAATATTTTAAAATCTATGCGATGCTTGATAGGGAGCCAGTGCAGTGTTGACAGGACCGGGCTAATATGGTCATACTTCCTGGTTCTAGTAAGAACTCTTGCTGCTGCATTTTGGACTAGCTGTAGTTTGTTTACTAAGCGTGCAGAACAACCACCCAATAAAGCATTACAATAATCTAACCTTGAGGTAATAAATGCATGGATTAACATTTCTGCATTTGACATTGAGAGCATAGGCCGTAATTAAGATATATTTTTGAGATGGAAAAATGCAGTTTTACAAATGCTAGAAACGTGGCTTTCTAAGGAAAGATTGCGATCAAGTAGCACACCTAGGTTCCTAACTGATGACGAAGAATTGACAGAGCAACCATCAAGTCTTAGACAGTGTTCTAGGTTATTACAAGCAGAGTTTTTAGGTCCTATAATTAACACCTCTGTTTTTTCAGAATTTAGCAGTAAGAAATTACTTGTCATCCAGTTTTTTATATCGACTATGCAATCCATTAGTTTTTCAAATTGGTGTGTTTCACCGGGCTGCGAAGAAATATAGAGCTGAGTATCATCAGCATAACAGTGAAAGCTAACACCATGTTTCCTAATGATATCTCCCAAGGGTAACATATAAAGCGTGAAGAGTAGCGGCCCTAGTACTGAGGCTTGAGGTACTCCATACTGCACTTGTGATCGATAGGATACATCTTCATTCACTGCTACGAACTGATGGCGGTCATATAAGTACGATTTAAACCATGCTAATGCACTTCCACTGATGCCAACAAAGTGTTCAAGTCTATGCAAAAGAATGTTGTGGTCAATTGTGTCAAACGCAGCACTAAGATCCAATAAAACTAATAGAGAGATACACCCACGATCAGATGATAAGAGCAGATCATTTGTAACTCTAAGATGAGCAGTCTCAGTACTATGATACGGTCTAAATCCTGACTGGAAATCCTCACATATACCATTTTTCTCTAAGAAGGAATATAATTGTGTGGATACCACCTTTTCTAGTATCTTGGACAGAAAAGGGAGATTCGAGATTGGTCTATAATTAACTAGTTCTTTGGGGTCAAGTTGTGGTTTTTTGATGAGAGGCTTAATAACAGCCAGTTTGAAGGTTTTGGGGACATGTCCTAATGACAATGAGGAATTAATAATAGTCAGAAGAGGATCTATGACTTCTGGAAGCACCTCTTTCAGGAGCTTAGATGGTATAGGGTCTAACATACATGTTGTTGGTTTAGATGATTTAACAAGTTTATACAATTCTTCCTCTCCTATGGTAGAGAATGAGTGGAACTGTTCCTCAGGGGGTCTATAGTGCACTGTCTGATGTGATACTGTAGCTGACGGCTGAATGGTTGCAATTTTATCTCTAATAGTATCGATTTTAGAAGTAAAGTAGTTCATAAAGTCATTACTGCTGTGGTCTATGTAGACGTGGAGGAACTCCCGGAGCACCTCATGGATGAAGTCCTGGAAGACAGAGGGGGCATTAACAAGTCCATACGGCATCACGCAGTATTCATAGTGGCCAGTAGGGGTTATGTTGGCTGTTTTCCACTCGTCCCCCTCTCGTATCCGGATGAGGTTAAAGGCGTTGCAGAGGTCCAACTTGGTGAAAACAGTGGCACCACGGAGATGTTCCAAGGCAGCTGGGATGAGGGTAAGTGAGTACCTGAACTTGACAGTGATATTGTTGAGAGCCCGATAATCAATGCATGGTCTTAAACCTCCGTCCTTTTTCTCCACAAAGAAGAAACTTGAAGCATCAGGGGAGGTAGATGGACGAATATAACCCTGGGCCAGCGCCTCCTTGATGTATTCCTCCATGGCCTTCTCCTCCGGAATGGATAGGGGTATATCCTTCCTTTAGGCACTGGTTCACCCGGCAGCAGATCGATGGCACAGTCCCACGGCCGGTGTGGAGGCAGCTTGGAAGCTCGTTTGGGGCAGAAGACATCACTGAAGGGGGTGTAGCAGGTAAGGATGGTGATGGATTGGTTTTCCATTGGAAGTGGAACAAACTGGAAGAGGTTCAGGGGAAGATGTGGCCGGAACTGGACAACCTGAGATGCAGCTCTTGAAACAGGCGTCGCCCCACTTCAGGACTTTGCCCGTCTTCCAGGAGATTACGGGATTGTGCTGCTCTAACCACCGGCGCCCTAGAATCACGCCAGCGGTGGATTCCTCCAGAACCAGCAGATGGATTTCCTCATGATGGAGTAGTCCGGTTTGGACGGAAATGGGACCCACACCATGACGCACGCATCTTCTACTTAACGGTTTGCCGGTGATAGTGTGGACTTGGTAGGCTGACGGCGTTGCCGTGGTAGCGAGCTTGAGCTGACGGCAGAGTGCGCCGGAGATGAAGTTGCCGGCTGACCCAGAATTGAGGAGGGCAGAAACTGGAAGAGATATGTCAGCGGCAGTAAGTGTCACAACAGTGGTGAGTGGTTTGATTTGGTATCTTGAAGGGAGAATGGCACTCACCATGGGACGAGGAGGACGGACGGGGCATACAGCGATGGCATGCCCCGGGACTGCACAGTAGAGGCACAGATTGGCCAGCCATCTTTGTCTTTCAGCCATAGAGAAACGATATGAGTCCACTAGCATGGGTTCGCTGGCTGGTTCTGGGGAGCTGACGGCCTCTGGTCGGCAGAGTGGCATAGAGGAATACGCCTGGCCCTGGTGCTCTAAGCACGACTGCATACGGGTGGCGAAGCGGATGGACAGCTGGATGAATCGTTCAAGCCTGATGGTGTCCTCGTATGCAGCGAGATGCAACCGCACTCAAGGTTCCAATCCCTGACGGTAGGTAGTCAGTAAAGCCTGTTCGTTCCATCCACTGAAGGCCGCTAGAGTCCTATACTGAAGAGCATATTCATTGACAGACATTTTTCCCTGTTTGAGATTATACAACTTCTCACCAATGGAAGAGTCCCAAGCTGGTCAAGTGCGGTTGCATCTCCAGGACCAGCGATCATTGTAGGAGGAAACTGCTGCACTCCTCCGCCGAACCAGAGTAGGGCGCCAGCCAGGCCATGGGACTGGCGTGAACGGAAGGTGAGGAAGTGCTGGCATCGTTGACGGAAGTGCTCGCTGGTGTTGGGGATGCAGGTGTAGCCGTGAGTGTTCATCGGAGTGCATCGACCAGATCTTGAAAGGGGTCCGTGAGGCTCATGCTTGTGCCTAGCGGTGTTGGTCCGGTCTTCTGTTACAGATCACTCGGGAGGCTGAGGAGTAACAGACAGAAGGGTTTATTAATAGACACAAGCAGAGGAGCAGGTAGTGTTGGGTAGAGTGATGAATGGATCCGTGAGAGCTGGGTGAAGACGTCAGAGGAGGGAGGTGAACCACACACATGCACACTGGGGATCTTGATCTTCGGAGAATCGCTGACGAGAGGTAAGTAGAGGAAGAGTTAGTCCTTTGAGTTAGCATACAGGTAAGACCTTGTTGTGAACGAGACCGGATGCTGATTGAGTGCGTGTGTGTGGTATTTATGGTGCCGAGGTGATTGGGTAATGATGAGGGCCAGGTGGAAGTGCTCAGTACTCAGGTGAGGGCGTGCGTTGTGAATGAGTGGAGGTGGAACCTGGCGTGTTTGTAACATATATATATTACAATAGTTTTTTTTTTTTTTTACAGATTCTTACCTTTTTTGTTGTTGTTATTGTTTTTTTTAATTACTGAACAAAAAAAAGTTAATTGCAACTTTTTATCTCAGTTCAGGATAATTGTGAGTTTTAATCTCATTTTAGATAACATAAATTAATTGTGTTAATTCTGACTTTTTTCTCTGAATTCTAAATTTACGTCATTTTAAAAAGATAATTGTGACATTTTGTCTTACAATTCAGATTTTTTAAATTCAATTGCAAGTTCATAACTCAAAATTCAGACTTTTCTTTTCAAATATGCAAGAGAAAAAAAAAGTGTTTGATGAATTTTTCATATTTTTATCTATGAAACATTGAGTCCATAAGTTAGACTTATTTGACCTTGAATTGTGAGCAAAATTGTCAGAATTTGGAGATTTCTTTTTTTTTTTTTACATACATATATACAGTACAGACCAAAAGTTTGGAAACATTTCTATTTTTAATGTTTTTTTGAAAGAAGTTTCTTCTGCTCATTAAGCCTGCATTTATTTGATCAAAAATACAGAAAAAACAGTAACATTGTGAAATATTACTACAACTTAAAATAATAGTTTTCTATTTGAATATACTTTAAAAAAAAATAATTTATTCCTGTGATGCAAAGCTGAATTTTCAGCATCATTACTCCAGCCTTCAGTGTCACATGTAACATCCAGTCTATCACATGATCATTTAGAAATCATTCTAATATTCTGATTTATTATGAGTGTTGGAAACAGTTCTGCTGTCTAACATATTTGATGAATAAAAGGTTAAAAAGAACTGCATTTATTAAAAAAAAAAAATTCTAATAATATATATTCTAATAATATATTTTCTTTACTATCACTTTTTAGCAATTTAACACATCCTTGCTGAATAAAAGTATTGATTTTATTTAAAAAAAGAAAGAAAAAAAATTACTGACCCCAAATTACTGACCAGTAATGTATATTGTTATTACAAAATATTTATATTTTAAAAACATAGCATCTTTTTTTTTTTTTTTTTTTTTTTTTTTTTTTTTACTTTTTATTCATCAAAGTATCCTAAAAAAGTATCACATGTTCTGAAAAAAATATTAAGCAGCAGAACTGTTTCCAACTTTGTTAATGAATCATCATATTAGAATGGCTTCTAAAGGATCATGTGATAATGCCCAGCTGGTGGAATGACCTCCCAATCTCAATTCGTAGAGCTGAGTCTTTACTAATTTTCAAGAAACATCTAAAGACTCACCTTTTTCACCTGTACTTAACCAACTAACACTAGCACTTTTCCTTTTCTTGTCTTTTCATTTAAAAAATAAAATAAAATAAAAATTAAAAAAACACCTGGCTATGCGTTCTATACAGTACTAGACTAATTGAGACTTGTCATGGCACTTCTATACTGTTGTTGTTCTCTTGTTGACCTGACTGCTTCTATTGTTCTCATTTGTATGTTGCTTTGGATAAAAGCGTCTGCTAAATGATTAAATGTCGTAAATGTAAATGATCCAAAAAATTCAGCTTTGCATCACAGAAATAAATGATAATTTAAAGTATAATAAATTTAAAAACAATTATTTTAAATTGTAATAATATATCACATAATAATATTTTCTGTATTTTTGATCAAATAAATGCAGGCTTAATGAGCAGAAGAAACTTCTTCCAAATACATTAAGGTATGTATGTATGGTCTGTACAATATATATATATCACGGCAGAAACAAGCTTTTGTTTATTAATGTAAATATTTATTAATTTTGTGTGTGTTTGTGTGCGTGAGTCACTGTATATCTGATGAATAATAAGTGCTTGGGAATAAGCTGGTTTTAATGGTTTTAAAATTGTTTCCTAACCTCAAATTTGTAATTAATTTTGTGGTTACTAAATTGTTTGAAAAATCATTTAAAATGCATTTAATTGAAAATTGAGTGGCAACCATATAAAAAGGTTTTCTGTTGCTTTTGATACCTAAGCGATGGCAGCGTGTCTTTTTAAGAAGGACTTAATGGACAAAGCAAGGTAGAAAAACTGTAGGTTTGTAACTTCTGATATTGCTTTCAGGAACAAAAAGCGTCGCCCACTTGGATGTGGTGTTATGAGCGATAACACTGACGGTGTGGGAAGAAGCCATGACACTGGTCTTAAAAGATTATTCCGTGTTATCTTCTTAAAATGTCAGTGGAAGGAATGTTTTTAAATAAAGGAACACAAGTCAATGAAAGGTTTAGCAGAACAAAAAGAAAATTTTCTACAAATAAGTGAAGAAGTCTAGTTGGGATGAATGTGCCTAGCTGATTTACAGAATTACATTGACAGAAAACTAAATAATTAAATCTGATGTGGTTTGCTTGGGGCGGTTCATGGCAGGTCAGATTAATCATGCCACTGAATCAGCAGATGAAGTGAGCAGAAACACTCGCATTGATTCGTCTGTCAGAGGAAGAAAGCTGGAGCACGTAAGAGAAAACAGAAGAAAGCAGGTCTAACAATGTTAGATTAAGTCACATAAACATGGAGTCTGTGTCTGTCGTTTTTCTTATATGTCTTTGTGTGTGTGTGTAAAAGAGAAACTTTCATGCTATAGTGTATACTTGTTTGTTTTGCATGCCATGTCATTCATTACTGTTTTGTTTTTTGTTTCTCCAGCAGACACTCAGTAATGTTATCCAGCTCATCTGAACACAGAATGACCTTTGCACTTCACCTGTTTTGAGTCGTTGCTTTCCGGTTGATGTTTTTATGCATCAATTCCAGAGGTATCTGAGAAGTGGCTGTATAGGTCAGTCCAGTCTCTAAAGCCGGTCTGATGTACTGCCCATCTGGGAACTGTGGGAACCGCTGTGTCATTAAAGCAGAGTAATTACTGACTTTATCTGCAGACAAGCAGCGCCAAGTAACCAAGAAAACAGTGTAAGGGCATCAGAGAGCATGTGAGATCCATCCAAAAAAAGCTGGGAAATAGGATAGCAGACGAGAAGAAATATTGTTTTAAAAAACTTCATAGTCATGAAAATAAAGAAAAAATCTTGTAATGAGAAGGTGTGTCCAAACTTTTGGTCTGTACTGTATATATATTGTATTATTGTACTCATAAGTTTACATACCCCTTACAGAATATGCAAGTATGCATGTTCATAATTTGAATGAAAATTGCATGATATTTTTTTTTAGAACTGTCTTGAATAATCTCACATAATGGCGGTTTATAAATACTCCACAAGACATAATAATAACTTGACCCCGTTCAAAAGTTTACATACCCTTAAATCTTAATACTGTGTGTCATTTCCTGGATGATCCGTTGTTTTAATGTTTTGTGATAGTTGTTCATGAGTCCCTTG
Organism: Carassius carassius; assembly: GCF_963082965.1. NCBI lineage: Eukaryota > Metazoa > Chordata > Actinopteri > Cypriniformes > Cyprinidae > Carassius > Carassius carassius. The sequence goes on from NC_081766.1 coordinate 2,974,794, forward strand.
ATGCCTTCTGAAAAATCCTCCAGCTCCTGCACATTCTCTGGTTTTCCAGCATCTTCTGCATATCTGAACCCGTTCCAACAGATACTGTATGATTTTGAGATCCATATTTTCCCCCTGAGGACGATTGAGGGACTTATACATAACAATTACAAAAGGTGAAAACATTTAATTTAAATAAGATGATACAAATAGGGATGCAAATAACTGTCACACATACAGCTATTAAATAAAAGGGTATACTCGTTCTCATTTTGCTCTCCTTTTATTGTCACTCTTTTCACAGCAGAAACATTAGAGATGTTTAAGAGACCTTGTTTATTAGAGCACTGAATCTTTGGAGAATTTCCTTCTCTCTCAGTGTTCAGAATACAAATAAACCAAAGGCTTTCTGAAGAGGATGTCACTTATAAATACTTGCGTCATTCTCCCAAGATTAATTATGTGCACCTTTATTTTCATCCATATTGTCAGAAGACTCTTCACTGCTGGTCATCTTATTAAAATCCAGCATTTTAACTTGCTGAGCCTACAAGACCTTCTGCAGACTGTCCCGGTAAATTATGATATATGCTCTGTACACCTGACACGTCCAGTTTCATTTGTTAGACTTAAATAAGCATTGATCCTGCGGTACACAGGTGATATGTTCACCTTCAGCTCAACATTCACTCACTCTCTGATTCAACTGAGAGAAAAGTACCTAAATGACTTTCCATTTTAAGAATAGCATTAGAGAAATATAGAATATGTTAACATTAAGTGACAACCATTGTTTGAGGAAAAACCACAGTGCTTTTGGTCGAATTCAAATAACGAACTTTGACTACTGTAAGTAGGCTTATTTTCCCAGACTGACACTGAATAAATTGTATTTCTGAATGAAGAGCAGAAGACATTATAGCAATTAAGACAGACCCACAGACTTCCAAGAGGCATGTATTCTATTTATAATAGATTTAGAAAATGCCCTCTTCATTCAAATGCATTACAGCGATTGAATTTGAAATCCAATTTATATTTGATTACTTTGCACAATGTCAAATTATATCACTTGTGGTCCCATTGTGTTAAAGAGACACAACGTTCAGCTCACTCAGTCGTTTTACTTGACTTTGAGCAGATGCTGTCATTTCATGTCCTTTTAACATCAAAAACAAGTTATTAAACAATGTTCCATGTATTTATTCATTTATTTATTACATTTTCATATTCATTGAAACACTGCAGCAAACTCTCCAGACCATATCGCTTTAATAGCGTTTCTTCTGCTCAGGTTTGCAACATGACACACTTGAATAAAATCTATAATTGACAGGTCCTGGGGCTCTGGACAAATTGATGGATGAACGGATGCACATAACAAAGTTACTAGGCTGGAACCTTTTGAGCTCCTGCGAGAGAAACAAAACTGTTGGTGAGATTCAGACTTCATAAAATCAGTGACACAGCCAAGCGCGCAATACAATGAGATTGAAAGAGATCCACCTTTAGACTGTCATAACTTGGCGGACTTTGTTGGGAGCAATAGGCCAGTTTTTTTTTTTTTTTAAGAAACATTTTGAGGCTTTAGGGTAATGCTGATGTACTAGTCTGATATTTTCTTCACAGTGTGTTTTGAGTGCATTAATCATCACAGGATGCAAATATTTGGTATATTTCATATTAGACTCATGCAATTGCCTCCGGTCACTCCTAACAATATAGATCCATCTTATCACAACACAGCTATAGGCGGTTTATCGGAATATACTCAGGGCCCTAGCAAACGCAGCACAATCATTTCTGAAGTATTAAAGTCTGAAGGGGTCCTTGAAAGTATTTACAGTCAAACCTAAAACATCTAATGGCAATTTGAGAGCATTTGAATGGTTGATCAACCTCCTGTTGCTTTTAAACAGAGATAACTAGACAAAAGTTATTTTAAAGTGTAATAATGTTTCACTGTATTTTTGACCAAATAAATGCAGCATTTGTGAGCAGAAAAGACTAAAAGAAGAGAATAATATCTGGAAATAAATTCAAACATTCTTAGCCCATGATTCAAAATGAAAAAAGAAATAATAATAATTTGTCAGTGTCTAATGACTCAAAAGCAAAAGGCTGGCCTCTGTTCCTCTGTTATCTTTTAAACAGTTGAATGTCTGTTTTATTATAACGAACAACAAACTTGATATCTATCCTGTTCAGTGAATCCTGCATGTCTCATAAGTGTTTCACTGTCAGAAAAATAAAAGGAGATTGTCCTTTGTGTTTTCCAGCAGACAGGCTTCTTTGATTTCTGTATTATGCGTAGCTGGAGGCATGTTGATCTGATCTGACGTCTGCGGGAAAACAAGATCACAGCCGCGTTGTGATAACCAAGAGTCATGTCCAGCGATATTAGAAGCCTGACTACCCGCACTGACCAGATAACTATCATCCGGTCAGACCAGGCACAAAGGTCAGGGCCTGGCCTGTGTGACGGGGCACAGGAAGCAATTATGATAAGCTTTTAAATGCAATTATTTGTGTTTTTAATGTGTCAGTATTACATGGAAAGCAGAGGCTTGTGGGGCGTTTGAAGGCATGTGACGCAGGAGCTGTTTGAAACTCACAACACAAGTGAGGAAAGCTTCCTGTGAGATGTGAAGTGGAATGTGAAATTTGCAGGAAATGTGTTTTCTATAATTTAACCACCACCATAAATTAATAGAAAAGTATAGTAATATATATAATTAAAAAAACTAACATTTTTATATCTATATATACAGTATATATATAAGTTTTATTCATTTATTTTCCATAATTCCTTTTTATTTATTTTCTATAACTTACTTTCAATATTATCTTAACAAGTCTTTCTCTTTGCAGAAAATCACAACAACAATAACAACAAAATGATAATAAAGACAATGCTTTACATTACTGCAGATCCACAGCCCGGTAAGTTATGTCAACAAAATATTCAAAAAACAATCATATAGTATTAACACAAAATAATTTATTTTAACTTAAATATTATTCATTTAAGTGTATTAAACATAATCAAATTAAACTGTGACAAAATGTTCAGGAATTGTGACGCTTTTAGATAATTTGAACAAATAGCAAATGTTATTATTTTAATTTTTTTTATTTAAGTTGGCGTTGGAGTTGAAGATTTTGTTTGATTTTGAAGTTGGAGTCTGGTCTATTCTAGCAACCCATGCAAATCCTGTACAAGTATAATTACAATTTATTTAAAAATATATATTAATTTGGTGTTCATTGCTATCTTAAATTTTGTTTTGTTTTAGAATTAGAAGTTTGCAAATGAAAAAAAGAAAGAAATTGTGCCCATGTATTACTGTATATCCTTTACAAAACAAATATAATTATTATAATCAAAATTTTTGATATTTTACATTTTTTTATGATTCTCCCTTTATAATAATAATTAAATAATAATAAATAAAAAAAATTGAAAAAAATTTGCAACATGGAATGTTGCATCACATTCCAGATGGGAAAAGATGGAACGTTATATGTTTTTCTTCAGATTTTTGTTTACAGTGAATGTGACCATGCATGATAATGCATAAAATTATAAACCTGGCTATAAGAATAGAGCTGATTAAAGCAATGATCTGATCTGAGAGTGTCAGATGGTCATTAGGATCAGAATAGAGTTGTTAGTACTGAATTACAGCAGCCACCAATTACCAGCCACACCTCCAGCAGACCAGAGCTCAAGGTCTTCAGAGACGGCAATCAAAGCCGACTGGGAACGAAAATTGTTTGCTTGTGATTGCTTTATGAAAGCTCCTCAGTGTTCCTCCGCAGTGGGCTGGAGTTCTGGTGACTGGACTGAAAGACAGCTCAGAGAAATGTTTGGCTTGATGGTTTCAGGGCATTATATTTTGTCAGTTTGGTCATGGCCTCTAGCTTTGCCCTGTCACCATTCACTGTTTTTAGTTTAAGAGTGTGCTTGTTTTTATTTTTTTTTCAATGGTTTTACAGAGACAAACACAGTGATAACACAACGAGATCAGATCATTCTTAAAAAGCTAAGAAGATGGCCGCCAGCCCAGCGCCACAGCACAAGATGGCCGCCGGCCCAGCGCCACGGCCCAAGATGGTCCAGAGTCATGGCACAAAGATGGCTGCTTGTCCAGCGCCTCTGCACAGGATGACAGCCACAGTTGACCCTCCAGAGTCGAGTCAGGTTCCCGTTGACCCTCCAGAGTCGAGTCAGGTTCCCGTTGACCCTCCAGAGTCAAGTCAGGTTCCCGTTGACCCTCCAGAGTCAAGTCAGGTTCCCGTTGACCCTCCAGAGTCGAGTCAGGGCTAGTCACCGTTGACCCTCCAGATTCAGGGCTAGTCACCGTTGACCCTCCAGAGTCAGGGCTAGTCACCATTGACCTTCATGAGCAGAGTCAATTCACCATTGACCTTCATGAGCAGAGTCAAGTCACCATTGATCTTCATGAGCAGAGTCAAGTCACCATTGACATTCATGGACAAAGGCAAGTCACCATTGATCTTCATGAGCAGAGTCAGGTCACCAATGATCTTCATGAGCAGAGTCAAGTCATCATTGATCTTCCTGAATCCAGTCTAAACTCTGCGAAACTACCAGAGCCTCTCCACGCCTCTGCTGAACTACCAGAGCCTCTCAACATCTCTGCTGAACTACCAGAGTTTCTCCACGCCTCTGCTGAACTACCAGAGCCTCTCCACGCCTCTGCTGAACTACCAGAGCCTCTCAACATCTCTGCTGAACTACCAGAGTTTCTCCTCGCCTCGGCTGAACTACCAGAGTTTCTCCTCGTCTCTGTGGAACTTCTAGGGTCTCGTCACGTCTCAGCCGAACTCTCTGAGCGCTCGACTGATCCTGTCGTGGCCACAGAGGCCACCCTTAACTTGCTCATGTTCTCTGTTTCAGACCTGCCTAACCAGACTGGCTGTCCTGTGTCATCGATCCCACTGTGGGATCCTGCCTCAACCGCATGGATGTGGTGGTCTTCTGCGCCGCCCTGGTGGGCTTCTGTCCCAACCGCACGGATGTGGTGGTCTTCTGTGCCGCCCTGGTGGGCTTCTGTCTCGACCGCACGGATGTGGTGGTCTTCTGCGCCGCCCTGGTGGGCTTCTGTCTCGACCGCACGGATGTGGTGGTCTTCTGTGCCACCTTGGTGGGCGTCTGTCTCGACCGCACAGATGAGGTGGTCTTCTGCGCTGCCCTGGTGGGCTTCTGTCCCTCAACCTCCGCCGGTCCACCTCCCTCCTGGGCTCCTTGTCTTTGTTTTTCTCTCTGTTTGCCTCTATGGACCTGGCCCTCCGTCCCTCCCCCTGATCCTCCGCCGGTCCACCTCCCTCCTGGGCTCCTTGTTTTTGTTTTTGCACTTCTTGTCTCTGTTTCCCCATTTTACATGGCCCTCCGTCCCTCCCCCTGGTCCTCCGCCATTCCACCTCCCTCCTGGTCTCTGTGTTCCTTGGTCTCTTCTTGGGTTCAGGTGGAGCATCTGGTAGCTGCTACGTGGAGAAGGGGGTAATGTCACGCTGTCTGGTCTCTGTTTCCCTGATACTCCACTAGTGGTCTCACGTCCCCATAGGCACCTCACTGTAGGCACTACAATTCCCACAAAGCCTTGTCCCTTCATCACAGTAATTGCACTCCTGTTAATTGCACTCAGGTGTCTTCACTTGTTAGTCATTATCCTCCCTATATTAACCAGGCCTTTTCTGTTTGTCTGCATGGAGTCCTTTCTTTCCATCACTCAGTTTTCTCGTCTTCCGAGTTCCTCGTCTTCCGAGTTCCTGTTCCCATTCCTGTTCCTTTCCTGTTTGTTTATTTGTTTGATGGATTTATGGTTTTGACCCCTGCTTGTTGATTTCTCTTTGGATTACCCATTAAACCCATATTGCGATTGGATCTCTGGTCTCCTGCGTTTCACTGGGTCTCCGATCGTAACACTGGAGTGGTGTGGATTATTGTGATTTTTTTTCAGCTGTTTGGACTCTCATTCTGATGGCACCCATTCACTGCAGAGCATTCTTTGCTGCGATAGTGATGGAACTCTAAATTTCTCCAAATCTGTTCCCATGAAGAAACAAACTCATTTAAAATAACTATTCATTTAAAGCACTTATTATTCTGTATAAATATGGCTCTGTTTCATTATCTAGTGTAGGCAGCATTTTAAGACATAATTTTATGTCAAATGCAATGCAGCATTGCATGTATAACCCACGTCCCAAAATATACTGCAATGAAATCCAACCATAACAGAGAACAAATCAAACCAACAGTTTATACTACATTTGAGAAAAAAAGCTACTTTTTTAAACTAAAGGCTTCTTACGTAAACATTTGGAAATAGAAATGACCAGGGTTATTTTAGTTAACTAAAACTAAAAGCATTAAAAAAAATTTGTTGGCTGAAATTAATTAATTAATTTGAACTGAAATATTAAAAATAAACCCACTCATTACAGTTCTCTTTTTTTATTTAGTTGAAAAAGAGAACTAGATGCATAAATGAACTAAAACTGAAACAAATATTAATTAAAAATGTACAGTTAAATATAAAAAAACAAACACTAATAAAAATGAACTCCACAAAAACAACTTAAACTTTAAAATGTAAACTAAAACAAAAAATTAAAACATCTAAACAAAAAAATTGTATAATACTAATGTATCTATGCTTATCCATTAATTTCTTTACAATATGAAATATAATTCAGGTTTTACGCAACAGATAAAATGCAAGTAGTATATAACTATTTCCTCAGTGGCTGATCTTTTGGGAGCTGCTGTCACTGAGATGAATGTGAATGCTCACAGCTTTCCTCAGGTATCGTTTACAGCTCCAGAATATCTTCATTCAGCAGCCTATAATCTCATTCTCAGTCCACGTTTAGCAAGCAAATGTCACTACATCCTTTCAGACTTTTCTCAGTCTTCTGCAATCACAGCTTTATGATTTCTAAGTCAGTGTTTCAGAGTGAGAGGCGGGATCTACTTCATTGTTCTTCGTACGAGGCCCGTGTTGAAGGTTCAGAGCTCATTTTGATGCACAGACTCTGGTTAATTAGCAGAGAGGCGGATCAAGTCTCACAAGGAGTCCTGCCTAATTATGAGGCTGACATGCTTTTATTTTAAGCCATTCGTTTTGTGTGTTGCGTATTACACGGGATATTGAACTGATGTTATTGTGATGTTGATCTCTCTTCAAATTCAAGCCTTATAAAGGCCTTTGTAGAGGGTTTTTATCCTGGAGGTTGTGTATTGTTAACATCAGATTTTGTTCAGGATTCAGACATTTATTTGTTTTGACTCCTTTATTACATTATAGTATATAATAGTATATAAAATAATAAAATGTTATTATTATTATTATTATTATTATTATTAAAACTGACACAGTGATGTGTAAACAGGCCAGTCATACAGAATTGACTATAATGGCAATGAAAGATATTTGCACTGTACATAAGCTCTGCTGCTTTTCGGTTTAAATGGAATCAAACCAAAACACATGCATTACTTATGCTGCTTTATTCTGAAGTCCATTAAAAATGTAGGTTAAGCTTCCAGCAGAGTGTTCAGCAATTTCGTCCTGAAATCCAGGTAACAGGCAAACAAATTTAAGATTCACCTCAGAATCCCGAAATAAATCCGCTGTCAGATCTGCCATAAAGCAATGCCATGACACCCGTCTTAAATTCATAGACCTAATGTAAATCTGAATCTGGATGAAATTTAAATTTAAAATAAATTAAATGTATAAACGGGATCCAGTGCATTGGTATCTCTTGGACTAGAAGTTGTTCTTTAGTTACAGCTGTGAAACCTGAAACTGATTTATTAAAATAGATGCAAGACTGAAGAACTGTATTAGACATGATTAATGAAGAGTCCTTCATGACCCAAGTTTGTGCAGCTCACATGAAATCTATTCGAGCTGATGGAGAGATGTGAAGACTTAACCAAGACTGATAGCTCACCATGATGAACGTGAGACAAGAGGTCATGCTCGTGCATATAGCAGCGTGATCGATCACGCGAAAATCATTAAAATAAATATTAGCTCAGTGTAACCAGAACGATATTTTAAAATATGTAATTGAATGTTTCGTACCATGAACAGAGACGGTCTGTAGTCGAGTTGTGTATTTTCCTCCTGTTTAAAAAAAATTATAAAATCTGCATCGCAATCAGCGACTGGCACATTCAGATTTAAGTAGCTGTATAATTGGCATAATAATAAAAAGGCTATAATGCACTGCCAGCTCTTCGAACCAGTGGTGTTGAGCATTATCTGATTTAGAGGCTACTATAGGCAGTGAATCAGTGATTGACAGTGTTGGACTAGTTACTCAAAGGATGTTATACATTACTCATTACTAGTCACTCTTTTCAAAAGTAATATTGTTACTTTACTTATTATTTTCTGGCAACAGTAATTAGTTACACTACTAGTTACATTACTTTTTCTACATGCATGCCCCACAGAAGTTGAAACTGTGTATCTTCCACATAAAATCTTTCTAGAATGTTACTAACATATTTCTGCTTCATCCTTTGACCAAAATCCACATTGGATCACAGTCAGAAGTTATTAAAAACACTCAATAGTGACTGATAGTGACAAAATCAATATAATGCAATATTTCTATCTTCCGAATGTAAGCTTTTCCATATTCTAAGTTTGCCTGCTGCACTGGGGACATCACATGCATGTGCAAGTCGAGAAAATTATGAAAATAAATATAGGAATTATATAAATGTTGGTTTTTATATAAGTGTTGTTGATGCATCAAAAGTAACTAAGCTGTTTTATGAATGGTAACTGTAATATTATTACTGAAATCTTATTAGTTATTAGTTTTACTATACTAGTTATACTAACCAGTTACTGGCCAACACTAGTGACTGACAGCACTCTAAATCCAAAAGTCACAAACCACAATTGACAACATATAAAAACAAAAGAATCTTAAGTGTAATTTTAAGAACAAATGTGGAAAAAAATAAATAAATCAAATTCAAATTCATGTCATCTTAAATTCCAGTGCACCATTAGCTGTCGGCAGGGGCCTGTCGAACACTGTGGTGCAAAGACATAAGATTAGTGGTGATATTTATTTTGTTCAACATTTGCAGCTGCTTTTTATCACTTAATTAGAAGCACCACAAATTAAAATTGTTATGTTATAGAAGTTGATTTTAAAATGCTAAGTACAACCCGAATTCCGGAAAAGTTGGGACGTTTTTTAAATTTTAATAAAATGAAAACTAAAGGAATTTCAAATCACATAAGCCAATATTTTATTCACAATAGAACATAGATAACGTAGCAAATGTTTAAACTGAGAAATTTTACACTTTTATCCACTTAATTAGCTCATTTAAAATTTAATGCCTGCTACAGGTCTCAAAAAAGTTGGCACGGGGGCAACAAATGGCTAAAAAAGCAAGCAGTTTTGAAAAGATTCAGCTGGGAGAACATCTAGTGATTAATTAAGTTAATTGATAATTGATTTAAAATGGACTATTTCAAAGTGGAATAGTGTTTTATGGTCAGACGAGTCCAAATTTGACATTCTTGTTGGAAATCACGGACGCCGTGTCCTCCGGGCTAAAGAGGAGGGAGACCTTCCAGCATGTTATCAGCGTTCAGTTCAAAAGCCAGCATCTCTGATGGTATGGGGGTGCATAAGTGCATACAGTATGGGCAGCTTGCATGTTTTGGAAGGCTCTGTGAATGCTGAAAGGTATATAAAGGTTTTAGAGCAACATATGCTTCCTTCCAAACAACGTCTATTTCAGGGAAGGCCTTGTTTATTTCAGCAGGACAATGCAAAACCACATACTGCAGCTATAACAACAGCATGGCTTCGTCGTAGAAGAGTCCGGGTGCTAACCTGGCCTGCCTGCAGTCCAGATCTTTCACCTATAGAGAACATTTGGCGCATTATTAAACGAAAAATACGTCAAAGACGACCACGAACTCTTCAGCAGCTGGAGATCTATATAAGGCAAGAATGGGACCAAATTCCAACAGCAAAACTCCAGCAACTCATAGCCTCAATGCCCAGACGTCTTCAAACTGTTTTGAAAAGAAAAGGAGATGCTACACCATGGTAAACATGCCCCGTCCCAACTATTTTGAGACCTGTAGCAGAAATCAAAATTGAAATGAGCTCATTTTGTGCATAAAATTGTAAACTTTCTCAGTTTAAACATTTGCTATGTTATCTATGTTCTATTGTGAATAAAATATTGGCTCATGTGATTTGAAAGTCTTTTAGTTTTCATTTTATTAAAATTTAAAAAAGCCATGTAAACACTTGTATTATTACAACACTTTAATGAGTGTTGCACATGCTGTTTTTAGTGTTATTTTCTTTAGCACTGCTTATGATGAAATACATACAGTATGGAGCCAAAAGAGTCTCAATAAAGATAAATGCACACACTATATTCACATATGCACACACAGGATTCATACATGCACACAGATAATTCATAAATACAAACACAGGATACACAAATGCGCACAAAATTTACAAATGCACACACAAAATTTAAAAAGCACAGAAGATTCACAAATGCATACAAAATTCAGAAATACACACACAATTCAGAAATGCAAACAACATTTACAAATGCACTCAAGATTCACAAATGCACAGGACAAGATTCAGAAATGTATTTCTGATGCACACACACATATATCTTGATTTACAAACTGCTTGCGGTCTGTGAACTTCACTGCATTTGTGTGTGAATTTTGAGACTCCCCTGACTTGGCTCGACACACAAATGCCTTTTTTAAACAGGGAATGATCTGCAACCAATCAGATATCTCCCTTCTTTTAGCCAATCACAAGAATGCACTCCACGTGGGGGATTGTTTACTTATAAGCCAATCACATAAACGCGTTCACACAGCGTGATATGCCTGTGGTGCGGCATATTATAGCCTATGAAATTGTATGAAAATACAGATGTTTAGATTACAATTCAGGTTTATTTTTTATTATTTTTTACAAAATATAAATAAAAAAATGTCTCAATGCATATAGCCCAGTGACTGCAGAAAAGTTAACCATGGATTCATAAATTTGCAATAGGCAATTATTTCATTTTATTGAAATATTTTAATGAAAGTAAAAAAAAATTACACCTTTTTGAATATTTAAATATATCTAAATATTATTTTGGATGCAATATAGAAGTCACTTTAATTATAATATTCGGTCCCTACATGAAGAGAGAGTCAGTGGTCCGCTGCGAGAGGGTCTCTCTGACTGCGAAAAGTGGGTCTCCGCTGCGTGAGGAAAGTGAGTCGTTCGCTTAGGAAAGTGAGTTGATCGCTGGCGTGAGGAAAGTGAACCGTTCGCTGAGGAAAGTGAGTTGCTCTCTGCGTGAGGAAAGTGAGTCGTTCGCTGCATGACTCGTGAGGAAAATGAGTCGTTCGCTGCGAGAGGAAAGTGAGTCGTTCGCTGCATGACTCGTGAGGAAAGTGAATCGTTCGCTGCATGACTCGTGAGGAAAGTGAATCGTTCGCTGCGTGAGGAAAGTGAGTCGTTCGCTGCATGACTCGTGAGGAAAGTGAATCGTTCGCTGCGTGAGGAAAGTGAGTCGTTCGCTGCGAGAGGAAAGTGACTCTCCGTCTGCGGAAAGTGAGTCTCCTGCTGCGCAAAGTGGGTGTCCGGCTGCGCAAAGTTATGGGATTTAAATCCTGCCATGATTCAAAACTGAAAATACAGGTCTGAAAGGTTGAAACTAAGTGTTCGAAAACTCAAAATCTTACAAAAAAAAGTTTTGCAAGATCGAAAAATAAGATTTGCGAGCTTGCAAAATGTAAAAAAAAATAAAAATATCTCTGCAAACATTATGTTGTTTTTTAGATTTCCTTCTTCAGAACTGCAACATTTTTTTACGATGTTGCGCAAATAAATTTTCAGAGTTTCAAATTTGTCAGTGTTCTCCCACTGTATTAGATTGTTTTCCAGGTTTGAAACCTTGTAAATGGTGATCTGAAAACTGGTGTGCGAATGTGTGAATTTTTTTTTTGAAACTCTGAAAACAGAGCTTTGCAGGCTTGCAAAGTGGTAAAAAAAATTACATCTCTTCAAACGTAATTTTGTTTTTGAGTTTTCCCTCTTCAGAAGTGCAACACTCTTTTTTATGGTGTTGTGCAATAATTTTTTCAGAGTTTCGAATTTGTCACTGTTCTCCCAGTGTATAGTTTGTTTTCAAGATTTGAAACCTTGTAAATAGTGATCTGAAAACTGGTGTGCGAATAGGTGAAAAAAAGTTTTGAAACTCTGAAAACTGAGGTTCGAAAGGGCGAAATTTATTACATTACATTACATTTGCACTCCTATTGCAGACTATTTTTTCAGAGCTGAGTTTACAACACCCACTTTGCGGAGATACGCACACACAGTTGTGAGCTTGCGTCTCACGTGATTTGTGGCAGTGTTGTCACGCAGCTCTGCTCTGAAACTCTGAAACTCAGACTGAGCGAAAATGAAGCTTCAAATAAAAAAAGTCTGGAGGGAGGGCCTTCTGCTCTTGGCCAATGCTTTGCTGTCTGCTGACGTACAGTCCAATCACAAGTCGTATTTACTGGAAAGGTGGGATTGACCGACTGCTCCGCCAATGACAAAAGCGCACAGGATACGCAAACAGAGGATGCACAGATTTCTGTCCACAAGGCGGTCCCGTCGCGGTCCAGTTCTAAAATAAAGGTTTAACCACTTGTCGCTGAAATTCACCATACAATTGCCAGTAGCCACTGAGTTTACCACTGATAGACCGGCGGTGCATCAGTATACACACTTGCACCTTGTCTGGTTTAGGCCTGTCATTGATAAATAATGATGACAATAAAAACGCCAGTAGGTGACAGCAAAACCATGGTTTTAAGTAGGCTATTTATTGAATCGTTCAAATCAAACTTTTCGTTCAAAACGCCTGATTCTATTAGAAAGGAAACAAAAGAGTCCATTTGAATGGACTGTTGAATCACTGGCTCACTTGATTCGTTGAAAAGCTATAAAATTAATAGCACATTTTTGCTCGCGCACGTGGTGATACTCAATAATTCAATGAATATAAAAACGTACACCATTTTTTTCATGACTTAAATTATAAGGACATTCTAACTGTATTTATTAATTCTAACAGGCTTCATTGCGAAGTGAATGCTTTTGGACTCTTAGGACGTGTTTTTGTTGGGTTTTTGCAAAGTCGGTGACTCAAAATGTCAGCTCTATCGTCTCTCAATCCGTCACAAACAGCGTATGAGGACAATGGAAGCAATAAAAAACAACAAATATACAAGTGCTATAACAAGTCTCAGTTAGCTTACACGTAACAAAGGCTTTTAAATAATATAATAAAGAAATACTGATAACAGATAGAATAGAAAAAGAATAGAGCAAGCTAGAGTTAGAGGTCTTTTTTGCCTTTGTTAATTGTATAATAAAAGAAAACCGATAGAATACAAAATAATAGAAAGCTTAATATTATTCTTTTTTTAAGAATAGTGAGTGTTAAAGTTAGAAGGTCAAATACATTCGGAAGAGATGTGTTTTAAGCCGATTCTTGAAGATAAGGATTGGGTACAGACAATCCAGTAAAGATTTACCCAAACGAAGGTCTGAGACTACAGAACATCCTCAATGCAGAAAGCACTCTCTTTCACCCACACACAGTATCAATTTTAGCATGTGGTGGAGAACAAATAGTTTATCATATGTTTTAAACATTATATATTTATTAGCCTACTTATTTATGTTATATATAGGCTATATATATATATATATATATATATATATATATATATATATATATATATATATATATATAATATATGAAAATACAGATGTTTAGATTATAATTCAGGTTTATTTTTACAAAATATAGATTTTAAAACGTCTCAATACATATAGCCTATAGTGATTGCAGAGAAAAGTTAACCATGCATTCATAAATTTGTAATAGGCAATTATTTATAATTTTACTGAAATATTTTAATAAAAGTAAAAAATACACTGTACACCTTTCTGAATATTTCAATATAATATCTAAATATTCTTTTGGATGCACTATTGAAGTCACTTTAATTGTAATATTCGGTCTCTACATGAAGAGAGAGTCAGTGGTCCACTGCATGAGGAAAGTGAGTCGTGAGGAAAGTGAATCGTTCGCTGCGTGAGGAAAGTGAGTCGCCAGTTGAGGAAAGTGAGGTGAGTGTGTATACTGATGCACCACCGGTCTATCAGTGGTAAACTCAGTGGCTACTGGCAATTTTATGGTGAATTTCAGCGACAAGTGAGTAAACCTTTATTTTAGAACTGGACCGCGACGGGACCGCCTTGTGGACAGAAATCTGTGCATCCTCTGTTTGCGTATCCTGTGCGCTTTTGTCATTGGCGGAGCAGTCGGTCAATCCCACCTTTCCAGTAAATACGACTTGTGATTGGACTGTACGTCAGCAGACAGCAAAGCATTGGCCAAGAGCAGAAGGCCCTCCCTCCAGGCTTTTTTTATTTGAAGCTTCATTTTCGCTCAGTCTGAGTTTCAGAGTTTCAGAGCAGAGCTGCGTGACAACACTGCCACAAATCACGTGAGACGCAAGCTCACAACTGTGTGTGCATATCTCCACAAAGTGGGTGTTGTAAACTCAGCTCTGAAAAAATAGTCTGCAATAGGAGTGCAAATGTAATGTAATGTAATAAATTTCGCCCTTTCGAACCTCAGTTTTCAGAGTTTCAAAACTTTTTTTCACCTATTCGCACACCAGTTTTCAGATCACTATTTACAAGGTTTCAAATCTTGAAAACAAACTATACACTGGGAGAACAGTGACAAATTCGAAACTCTGAAAAAATTATTGCACAACACCATAAAAAAGAGTGTTGCACTTCTGAAGAGGGAAAACTCAAAAACAAAATTACGTTTGAAGAGATGTAATTTTTTTTACCACTTTGCAAGCCTGCAAAGCTCTGTTTTCAGAGTTTCAAAAAAAAAATTCACACATTCGCACACCAGTTTTCAGATCACCATTTACAAGGTTTCAAACCTGGAAAACAATCTAATACAGTGGGAGAACACTGACAAATTTGAAACTCTGAAAATTTATTTGCGCAACATCGTAAAAAAATGTTGCAGTTCTGAAGAAGGAAATCTAAAAAACAACATAATGTTTGCAGAGATATTTTTATTTTTTTTTACATTTTGCAAGCTCGCAAATCTTATTTTTCGATCTTGCAAAACTTTTTTTTGTAAGATTTTGAGTTTTCGAACACTTAGTTTCAACCTTTCAGACCTGTATTTTCAGTTTTGAATCATGGCAGGATTTAAATCCCATACAAAGTGGGTCGCCGGCTGCGTGAGGTAAGTGAGTCGTTCGCTGAGGAAAGTGAGTTGTTCGCTGCGTGAGGAAAGTGAATCGTTCGCTGAGAAAAAAAGTGAGCCGTTCGCTGCGTGAGGAAAGTGAGTTGTTCACTGAGGAAAGTGAGTCGTTCGCTGCGTGACTCGTGAGGAAAGTGAGTCGTTTGCTGCGAGGAAAGTGAGTTGTTCGCTGAGGAAAGTGAGTCGTTCGCTGATTGGCTTATAAGTAAACAATCCCCCACGTGGGGTGCATTCTTGTGATTGGCTAAAACAAGGGTGATATCTGATTGATTGCAGATCATTCCCTGTTTAAAAAAAGGCATTTGTGTGTAGAGCCAAGTCAGGGGAGTCTCAAAATTCACACACAAATGCAGTGAAGTTCACAGACTGCAAGCAGTTTGTAAATCAAGATATATGTGTGTGTGCATCAGAAATACATTTCTGAATCTTGTCCTGTGCATTTGTGAATCTTGAGCGCATTTGTAAATGTTGTTTGCATTTCTGAATTGTCTGTGTATTTCTGAATTTTGTGTGCATTTCTGAATTTTGTATGCATTTGTGAATCTTCTGTGCTTTTTAAATTTTGTGTATGCATTTGTGAATTTTGTGCGCATTTGTGTATCCTATGTGTGTATTTATGAATTATGTGTGTGCATGTATGTATCCTATGTGTGCATATGTGAATGTAGTGTGTGCATTTATCTTTATTGAGACTCTTTTGGCTCAATAACATACAGAGCTTATGCTCTGATTAAACAGTGATGTAAATTTAAACAAGTGTAAATGTTAGGTGTTTTGGCCTGTTTTGATAACTGATATATTTTAGGCTAGGCCCACCCACATTGTAATTCCTGGCTATGATAGTGCACTGAATATTCCTGCAAATATTTTTTGTATCGTGTAAAATTTCTCACACATAACTGCAAAGCCCTCAGAATTTATATAAAAGCATGCACCTTGAATATCAATGAATGCACACTGCAGAAATTGTTCAAATTAAAAATTAATGTTTGCAGTCAACGTGCAAGAAAAGCAAACTCATAAAATTAGCTTTCACTAGTGCAATCTTACTGATTATCAAACCATTTCTGACATTTTTTATGACATACAGTACTTGGCAAAACATTTTTACACCTCCAGTAACAAACTCCAGTTTCCCTCTATTTTGTTCACTATGTCATTTGAAACAAAAGGAAAAAATCAATAAGAATTAAGGATTTGACTTGAAACATTTTTATTTACACTGAGCCATATACAGTTCAGCAGATATTCAGAAGTGGATTCATACGTGAGAGAAAAGGTTTTTTCCCCTGCCTTGAAAATGACACATTCCTTTGAAGCTTCATAAGAAAGACTGTTATTGATGATGATGTTTGAACGACACACGATGATAAAAGGTCTGAACTTTACAAAGGGTTCAAGGACAGTTTAGTAAACTCTTTCTCTCCTCCTGGCTTTTTTTTCTCTTCTTTTTCTGAAGGTCTGCAAAGTTCATTGAATATTTTTTCATTTTTCCCCAGCACAAGAGAACAAACTCAGTCTCAGCAAGCGGGTTATAGTCCTGAAACTCAGCGTTTGGAAACACTGCATGTATGGAGAGCTTGGTTGTTTGAGATGTTTGGGATTTCCATGCAATAGAATCAACTATTATAATATCATAACACATAAGCAGTCAGGAGTTTGGACATACATTTCTTATGATAACTATTATCAACAGTTTACAATCAAGGATCCTTTTCACATTTTCTGTGCTCTCAGCAAAAGACATCATCATAGTTGGCTCATACAGTGATGTGACACAGAGATAGTCTTATACTAAATTTATGATAATAACAATTGTAGAAATGTGAAAAGGGTCCACAATGATGTCTTCAAAACTGTGAAATAAACTGAAGTATGAAATTACTATTGAATGACGAATATGTATGATGAACACTTGTTTATGCTTTTACATCAAAATCTACTTCAATTCACCCTTTTAACAAAAATAAATAAATAATAGTCATGTTTAGTATTTTTTTTTTTTCACCTTTACAAAATGTAAGAACTATTTCCTTTAACTTGTTTGGGAAAAACAAAGAAACAAATGAATAAATAAACTAATAAAACACTGTAATAAATGTTTTGAATTTTCTTTCAAACCTTAAAAGTCAATTTTACAAAGAAATAATTATAAAGAAATGCAAGGTAACATTGAATTAAACATGACATTTTGTAATCAAAAGACTGAGATAGTGTAAAACTATTTAAAAAAGTGCAATAATCTAAGCAGAGGAATGGTAATTATGTATTGAGGAATGAACACAGACACTTGCTCATGCTGCTTCAATTCACCCATTAAACAAAAGTTAATAGGATAATTACATTTAGAGAATCCTGAAAAAAATGTGTCCAGAATTTTGATGTTCATGTTTTATCAATGCAATGCTATTTCATATCAGCAATGTCTGATATTTGAAAGTCCACGTTGCAGATGTATACATAAATGCATTCGAAAGTTCAAACGAGTCCCAATGGCTTTCTCCTCATTGGTCACGTCACATCCCGATCTCCATCTGCACCACAGACACGCCGGGCTGAGCCTCCGCCACTTTCTTCCCCCGGTACACCAGCTTGGCCAGGTTCCGGATGGACGGAGTGGCTCTAAACAGCAGCTTCTTGAGGCCGTTCCGGTACTCCTGACGGATCAGACAGTAAAGCACCGGGTTCAGGCAGCTGTTGGTGTGCGCCAGGCACACGGTGATGGGGAACGCGTAGGCCTGCGCGTTGTAAAACGCGTTACTGAATGGCACCAGGTCAAATTTGATGAGCACCCCCCAAAGGGTCAGCGCCTGGTTGGGGAGCCAGCACAGAAAGAACGACAGAACCACGATGGTGACCGATCTGGTGACTTTGGTGCGGCGCTTGTGCCGCCCTCTCTCGCTGTCCGAGCCGGGGATTCCACTGACGCGCCGCCGCAGAACGAAGCGCAACAGGAGGAGGTAACAAACGCAGATAATGACCAGCGGAATTACGAAGCCCAGAAGTACCTTCTGGGTTTGATAGAGACCCAGAAGCAGCTGTGGGTCCCAGTTACCAGAATCCGAGAAGCGGACGAGACACAGCTCGTCGTCGGACACCTGCGCCGTGGTTGAGTAAACCGCGTGAGGAATGGTGGCCACCACGGACACGATCCAGATTCCCAAACTGGCCCACTTGACCTCAGCCGAGGCCGTTTTGGGACACTGCATCCGTAGGGATGAGGACAGGGAGCAGTAGCGCGCAACGCTCATGGCTGTTAAGAAGAACACGCTCGCGTACATGTTCATGGTGGTGACCGAGCTGATGATCTTGCACATCACCTTTCCAAACGGCCATCTGAAGTCCAAAGCGGTGTCCACGGCCCAGAACGGTAGAGTCAGGACGAACTGCAGGTCCGTCACGGCTAAACTCATGACGAAGCAGTTGATGGACGACTGCTTGAGTCTGTGGCGCGAATGGAGCAGGTAAAGCGCCAGCAGGTTCCCGACGAGCCCCAGCGCGCACACGACCAGGTAGACGAGCGCGATCACGACGCGCATGGCCATGCTCGAGCTGTCGCCGTAGAGCTCCGCCGCGGACTCTTTAGAGAGCAGCTGCAGCCAGCAGCGGAGCGACAGGTTGTGGAGAGCGATCCGGTTCGACAGCGCATCGCCCTCGTCCAGTGCCGGACCGCATGCCGCTAAACTCGGTGCCAACGCGCTGCTGTTCCCCTGCATGGCACGGCTTTACGCACCCATACAATTTCAATTAGATTCCATGCGCTACACAAATGTTTTCCTTGAAGTCACCCTACAGGTGCAGCCTGCGATCCTTTTTAGGCGCATAAACTCTTTATTCCCAGACTTAAAAACGGTTGCTGCGTGAATCTGTGCCACTCCTCTGACTCTCCGCACCTGAATGAGCTCGTGGAGCATCACCGGGCTTTATATAGGACAGACTACTGCTGTCACATGGGGAAGTTTTTACTTGCAATTGAAAAAGTATCATACATTTTGTGTATTTTAAATTTTTAATACATATGGACTTTTGGATAAAAACACCTTCTAAATTAATAAATGTAGCCTAGGCTATATTCCACAAAACTGTGTTTTATAAAAAAAAAAAAAAAAATAAAAAAGACCCCAAAAAATTACATATTTTGTAGTATTAATTGAAATATTTATAGTATTTATTTACTGTTTACATGTTGAAAAATGACATTTGTAAGATTTCTGTAAAATGCATGCATTTTTATACACTTATCAAGTGTTTAATATTTTTAAATAATCTTCTTGGAACATAACAACATATCTTGTTTAGGTCAGCTTGTGTTTCATAATTGCTTTTCTTTCTTTCTTTTTTTTCCTGGTTACAGTGATGGTGGAAATGTTCAGTAGGTTTTTATTTATTTTTTAGCCAAGACTTTGGCGTTTGTCTATATGTCTATAATTTAAAAAAATAATTTCACCCTATCTATTTTGTGCGTGAAAGGAACAGACTGACATGTAAGTCATTATTTGCAGAAAATAATCTAGAATGCAATTAAGTTTTTCCCAATAAAAGTATTTATTTAAAATAAGGGTGACACTCTATTTACATTATTAATAGATATTTTTGTACAATTGTGATATCACAGTTTCCCCCACCAAAACAGTGTTGTTTTATGGAGGATGCTGTCATGAATTGGCTTATTTTTAATTGCTGTGAAGATAAATTGATGAAGAAAAAAATATATAAATTGATTACCATTTAAAATAATATACTTAAGACAACAAGTTTATTAGAGAAAAGAATAAAAATTAAAAAGTGCCTGAAATATTTTCATGTAAGTAAAGCAGATGTCTACAAAAATCATTTGATTAAAAAATGTCAAATCTTAATGGTAATAAAAGCAACTAATACGTATGATTTCCATCTTTAAATAACTTTAAGTTTAAAACATTTTCTTCCTCAAGAGAAGTTTTTTTTTTTTTTTAAATGCATGATTTCTGTTGAGTTCGCTGGCCATCAGCGTCTGCATGTAAAAATGGGTCAGTATCCAGACTTCACATTGTGTTAAAGAGAGAGATCAGAGCAGGCACTGATTCTCACACATTCAGCTGTTCTTTCCGTTATCCTTCTCAACTCGGCTCTTTCATGAATTGTCTGTGATCCAGAACACGCTACTCGCCCAGGGCTCAGAGAGACAGTGGTTGATCACGTTAGAGATGGAAGGTCAGTCGACTTTTCCTCAAGATGAGTGATGCATTAATTGAGTTCATTCTAGGACAACTGGCTTCCATTGTACAGATTCTGAGATACTCAGTCGGGGATTGTCTTCTCGAACATTTAGTCCAGATAAACACTAACTGATGTGCATGTCAACTAGTCAAGATATATTGAACTGGATAATTATTACTTTTCACAATTTATGTTATTAATCAATGGGCATTTTTATAATATATTGAATTGTTATTAAATGTTGAAGGAGAAACATGTGGTGCACAAATGAGCCTAAGTCTCCTAGATTTAGATGAGTTTGTTTTTTTCATAACATTGCATCTCTTGCTCTCCAATGGATGCTCTGCAGTCAATGGGTGCCGTCAGAATGAGAGTCCAAACAGCTGATAAAAACATCACAATAATCAAAAGTAACCAAATAAGTTGTGTTTGTAAAAAACCAAATCCATCATTAAAAGTTTTTTCTTTTTTTATTATTATTATATTTTCCTTTAAACTTTCATTAATACTAATCCATAATGTTGCTTTCTTCAGTTTAAAAAACTAAAAAGTAATCTTGCCTGAATCAGGAGAGAAATATGCACAGATCAAACACGTTTACAAGTGAAAACTGTCCAAAATCAGTATTTGGACTTGGATTTTGATGTGAAAGGCCAATGGGGATGAACTTTTTCATTATGGAGTTGTATTTTAGCTGAAAGTATGCTAGAGTTTTAAATTCCTGAAAGACTTGTGCATGTTTTTAGACTATAGGAGCTTTTATTTGGAGAGAATATGAATGAGACCGCAACCTTCTACTGATGAAAATATGAATGAATGACTTCTAAAAATGGAAACCTTTGTATCATAACTTTTAACTAAATAAACAGATCTCTAAAAACTTTTGCGAAATATATTGAATGTGATCAATCATAAGCATACTAAATGTATCAATCATAAGCTTTTCAAATGAATCTCAAGGAAACATCCACACAACACCCACACGAGTGACACTTGAGGTCATTTATTTATGTCATTCAACTCAGTGTATTATCTAAAAAATACAAAGCAATAGGAAATAAATACATTCAGTTGAATTCGGTCAAGGTTTTACCATAATGTTGTACACTCTTGAAACCTTTATCTTGAAAAATACAGTTTCATTTACTGTTTACCAATTGATCAGCAATATTCTAAATACTCAATGCTTCACTCATGTAGTTTGTAATGTAAAAAATAAACCCATCAAGAAGTAAAACAAAAAGCCCAAAGGAGGGCTGTGCAGTGAGAAAACCAAGCTGCTCATTGTGTCCAAGGCTGTGCTGTATTTCCAGGAGCTGCAGACCGTGAGCTAGTGGAGGCCTGTGGTGCAGTTTTGATGCAAAAGTGTGTGAAACAGGTAATTGTTATTCCTCACCACCTCTCCATATCCTTTAAAGTGGACTGACATCAGTAACTGCACCTGAAACGGGTGCATGTTGGAGCGAAAGGTGCTTTTTAATGAATGGAAAGCTGCACATGCTCTTGACCACTCATGATGCTCTGATGAACGCTGAGGTCTTGAGATGTGCAATACTCAGCAGGTCCAATTATACACATATTTGATGGTCAGGCAACAGCTGCCTGGAGGTTCATGGAGGTGCAAATGCCTGCTTGAACAAACTACCACACTCACTGCTCATATATGCACAGCCATTCTAGAGTTCACATCTCCTGCATGTTGTATGCAATTCTAAAGTTGTTTAGCATTCAGGAACCGTGAGTCAAAATGCTCCAGGGAGCTCTGTGCAGAAGAAAATTGCAAACAAAAACTATAAATATTAGGCGGAGGATTGCTGGTTATGTACTCACATTTATGAATGCCTGGTTTTAATGCCCAGTTATATGTTGGGACATTGCGCTCAAATGAGATGAGTTCTGTGCATCAATCGCAGTTGATCAAGCAGTCGAAGCAAAGCAGATCTTGGCACGGCGATCCGCACATCTCTTGGCAGGAGTGTCTGCTTTTGATGCAATGTACCGTGTTAGACCAATTCCCACTGATTATTCTCTTTCCCTACAGCAGCGTTTAAAACACAGGCCAACATTTGACTTTGGTGTAAATTTGTGGATGCAGATGCTTACTCACTGGTGCATATTAAACAGAAAACACTTCCTCAAGCAAGTGGAACTGAATCTGATTAGTTGGTTTTACACAATTTAAACACTTAATCCACTTGGAAATAAAGTCATGGAATATCTAACCTTTGCCAGGTTAGTTGCAACAAATCTTTAAAACAAATATTTGAGTTTTTAAACTTACTGTAAGCCTCTGTGAAATATGTACATTTTCTTTACACATTTTAAACTCTTTTTAGTGTTTTCTATACATTATTTGTTTTTGCATAGGCTGCTGCATCATTATTTGAATTATTTATTTCTCCACTGTAGTCTGTTATTGTGATATGTGATATGTGATAATGTGTTCAGATGAATACACAACATTTTACACTATTTTACATTCTTTTTGGTCTTTCTGTACAACTATTTGCATAGGCTGATTTATTTGTCCATTTCAGTCTGTTATTGTGTTTTAATCTACTCAGACAAACCTGCAATATTTAACACTATTTTTAATATATGCATCATTATTTGCATTATTTATCTTTCTATTGTCTATTATTGCAGTACAATCTGTTAAGATGAACCCACAACTCAATGTCACATACAAGCAAAGAAAACCGTGGGTGGTTGGTCTCTTCCTGTCGTGAGCGGATTTTTGGCCGGAATATGCTGCGATGCTGTAGTCAAATGTTTACAAATGTTGATGCAATGAATGCATGAGGATGAAGTAGTCACTAGATTTGTCAAAGTTAGCCAACATTAAATCTTTGTACAATACTTTTTTTTTTTCGTTATTCACAAGTAAACTTAAGTGTCTAAAGTATATATTATCGGAACAGTTTACACTGTTTTATACTATTTGTGTGTGTGTGTGTGTGTGTTTTCATTATTTGTATTTATTTTTACATTCCAGTCTGTTATGGATGTATAATCTTTTCAGATAAACCTGCAACTACATGCCAAGTAAAGGCAAAACAAACATTTGCGGGTCAATCAGATGGTCACTTCCTGTCTGTGGACAGTTTTTGAATGAATGCTTGAGAATGAAATAGTCACTAGATTTATCTGGTTAGTTGCATGAAATCTTTGCCTGACACTAAAATAATTAGTTTTTTTGTTTGTTTTTACACGCTATAGGCTGCTGCATTATCATTTGCAGTCTAAAATGGTCTATTATTTAATCTCAATGCCAGGTGAAAGCAAAACAAACAGAGCTTGGTTGCTTTGCATGCCAGTCAGATAGTAACTTCCAGTCTGTGGCCGGAATCAGTTGTGATGCCTTGGTCAAATGGCTGGTATAATGTGTGCCAGTCTGTTACGTCACTTATTGTCTTTCTCATGATGTGTTATCCACCTCAGTGTGGCAGCGTGACCCGTGATGGGGTCACCATGGTGATGCTCGTGGTCTCTGTAGCTGTGGTTGTGATGTAGAGGGTCCATATCGGCGTACTCAGGCCTGAGCTGAAGCTTGCTGTGAGGGGACGATGACACGTCCACATCTCTGTTGACAGAGTAGCCAGGCTGGATGCTGTAGACCTCCATCACTGAGCGCAGTGACCTGGACTGAACTGCAGGAGAGAGGGAAGAGTAAAACAGACCTCAGCCTCGGAACAGTGAGTCACTGATGCATATTCAGTGTGTTCTGTCTCTGGGCTCCGGCACTTTTTAGAGTCAAACATTCACATGCATTGTCATCGGTCAAATATTTCATTTTTATGTACTTAGTATTAAACCCTTGCCAAAGAGCAGTTCTATCGTACATAAAGCATTAAGAAAAGGATCAGTGTGAACCATAAATGACTGGCAGTGTTCTTTTAGTTTTTTTGTTTTTCATCAATTATTCAGCTTTTGGGGTCAGAACAACATGAGGCTGATTAAAATATTTTGTGTGAAAATAAAATTCTTCAGTTGTACTAGGTTCTGGGAACAGCTTTTGGCTGTAATGTGTTCTTGGTTGAATGATAGGTTCTTCAGAGTTTTGGATTCTGGATTTTTAATGTTTTGGATAACGTGGCCCCCCCACTTGAAAGTTTGTGAACCCCTTGCAGAAAATGTCAGAAAAAAAAATGAACAAATAAGAAAGGATCATACTCGATGCATGTTATGTCTTATTAAGTACTGCCATGAGTAATATATTTTACATAAAAAATGTTTACATTTAGTTCACAAAACAAACAAAAAATAGCTTAAATGATTAAAATAATACTCTCTATGGTTACCTGTATTATCCACTACTGGTTTTCTTTTCTTTTTTTGATGATTGTTCATGAGTCCCTAGTTTGTTCTGAACAGTTAAAATGAGAGCTGTTCTTCAGAAAAATCCTTCAAGTCCTGCAGATTCTTCAGTTTTCCAGCATTTTCTGCATATTTGAACCCTTTCCAGCAGTGACTGTATGATTTTGAGATTCATCTTTTCACACTGAGGACAACTGAGGCACTCAAACACAACTATTATTAAAGTTTCAAACATCCTCTGATGCTCCAGGAGTCAACACAATGCATTAAGAGCCAGGGGGTGAAAACTTTTAGCATTTGAAGTACAAAGTAAATTGAACTTGATTTGTTTTCTAGGAAACATGCAAGTATCTTCTGTTGCTTCCGAAGGGCAGTACTAAATGACAAAAAATAATGCATACTCTTAATGCATTGTGTTTACTTCTGGAGCATCAGTGAATGTTTGAAACTTTTTTAATAGTTGTGTTTGAGTGCCTCAATTATTCTCAGTGTGAAAAGATGAATCTCAAAATCATACAGTCACTGCTGGAAAGAGTTCAAATATGCAAAAAAATGCTGGAAAACTGAAGAATCTGCAGGACGTTGAGGATTTGTCTGAAGAACAGTTCTCAGCTTAACTGTTCAGAACAAACAAGGGACTCATGCACAACCATCACAAAACAGAAAGACAGTCGTGGATCTTCAGGTAACAGAACACAGTATTAAGAACCAAGGGTTCCCAAACTCTTGAATGGGGTTGTTTTAATAATTTCAGCTATTTCTTATTTATTTATTTTGTCTTGTGGACTAAATGTAAACATTTTTTTGTAAAATGTATTACTCAGGACAATAGTCAATAAAAAATAACACATTTTGTATGATCTCTCATATTTACTGTAGTTAAATTTACTGACATTTTCACAGATTCTGCAAGGGGTTCACAAACTTTCAAGTGGCACGATAGATAGATAGATAGATAGATAGATAGATAGATAGATAGATAGATAGATAGATAGATAGATAGATAGATAGATAGATAGATAGATAGATAGATAGATAGATAGATAAATAGATAGAGTGAGGAACACGCATGTATAACGTCTGACAGCTGTGACCCCAGTGGTTTCTGAATGCTGTTACTGCTCAGAAAGCACAGAAGCTCCTGACGATGTTCAAATGCGAGCTATAAATTGTCTGTTCATATCAATGCTGCAGCCTCCCATAAGACTTTGACCTGTTAACGAAAACCTGAATATAAACCAGGTTATGCCTTGATGTGGCGCTCTAGTGCTTATGTGTCTATTTTATTAAGATGAAAATCAGCAGCTCATATGTTTATAATGGCATCGCGGGTCAGTATTCGAGATTCACTGTATGACTCAGGTGGTAAACAGAGATGCTTGGTAGTTACATAGCTTTCTGAAATGCATAATATGTCGATTTTGACATAATTTTTAATGTGGCAGGATGTTGATCCTGACTGACCTTTCCCAGCGCTGAAGTCCCCGGGGTCAGCGGCCCTCCTGTGTGAGATGGGCTGGAAGCTCGGGATGAGAATGAGAGAGAAAGAGAGGACCAGCACCTAGGAAAAGATGGAATATTAAACTAGAGGAAGTAAATAAGCAATTCCTGCTATATGGGTCAGCTGATGACCTACATCCTTTAAACGGCATGTTCCAATCAACACTTTCATTATAATCATCATCCTCATTCTCCTTCTCTTTCTGTTACATGCACAGGGAAGATAAGATGCAGAAAAACAAGGATCAGTAATCTTGCAATATCTTTTCTCATATACTTAGAATAATTATTATGCATACCATTCAGAGGTTTGGGGTTGGTGAGATGCTTTTAAAACATCTCGTCTCTATTTATCACCAAGGCTGAATTTGTATGACCAAAACTGCAGTAAAAATATGTGTAAAATTTAAAATAACTGTGTTCTATTTCAATATATTTTAAATGTAATTAATTTCTGTGATGCACAGCTGTATTTTCAGCATCATTCCTTCAGTCTTCAGTGTCACATGATCTTCAGAAATCATTCTAATATTCTGATTTGCTGCTCAGGAAGCATTTCTGATTATTTTATTTTTCAGGATTCAAGAACATTCAGTCTTTCATTTTCCTTTCCTTCCTTCCTTCGTTTCTCCCAGGAATTTTTCTTCCTAACTTTTTTTCTTCCTCTTTTTATTCCCTCCGTTTCAGCACTTTTCTTTCTAAACATGTTTTTGAGATGCTGTAAACCATGACGTCGCTCTTTACACACCAGCATTACTGTAATATCCAGACAGTCCACTTCATTTACTGTATCTTCATGGCATCTGTGTTCATTTTAACTCAAACACCCTCTCGGTGCCTCACTTTTGAAATGATTCATTCGTCTACTCAAGAGAGAGAGATTCAAGCTAGGATTTATAAATAAAGGAGAATGTAACTGTAGCTATGGGGGAAGTCGTGGCCTGGTGGTTAGAGAATCGGACTCACAATCGAAGGGTTGTGGGTTCGAGTCTCGGGCCGGCAGGAATTGTGGGTGGGGGGAGTGCATGTACAGTTCTCTCTCCACCCTCAATACCACGACTGAGGTGCCCTTGAGCAAGGCACCGAACCCCCAACTGCTCCCCGGGCGCCGCAGCATAAATGGCTGCCCACTGCTCCGGGTGTGTGTTCACAGTGTGTGTTCACTGCTCTGTGTGTGTGCACTTCGGATGGGTTAAATGCAGAGCACAAATTCTGAGTATGGGTCACCATACTTGGCCGAATGTCATGTCACTTTATCTACTGACGCATCTCGACAGAGTACCAAATGTCCTGCAGAGCAGAAAGACAGACCACAAAACATTAACAGTGATTTTTGTTCCCTCTGGTATATTTTTCATTCACTTTCAATGCATTTGCATTTTTAATGCTCTTTCAAAAGAGTATGTGAAGAGCAAAACCCAGAGCATTTGGAAGAAATGATCTGAAAAGATATAAAATATTAATTTAAAGGGTTAGTTCACCTGAGAATGAAAATTCGTCGATCTTCTACTTCTTTCCTCTTTCAGAATAATCTAATCAAAGTTATATTGAAATTTTCCTTGTTCATCCAAGCCTTTCAATGGGAGGGGGGGGGGGGGGGGGGTAAGAGGGTGTTTGTTGTCAACAGTTCAGAAGACGAGAAATAAAATGTGAGCATCTGTATTTAAAACGTCTCTCCCATGGCTCCGGGGGGTGAATAAAGGCCCCTGTAGCGAATCCATAAATATCCAGATTTCAAACATTATAAACACTTTTTTTTTCACTTCTGCTGACTGTTGGGAACCGGAAGATGTGCCAAGTGGAAGATGGAAGATGTATGCATTATTATTATGATTTAATTGCAAAGAAACATTTATATAATAAATCCCTATATGATATAATTAAATAAAATGCATTTAATAACTAACTCTTTTAATATATTTTACATAAAAAATAATGCAATAATATACAAAAATTATATAAATATGAATTTAAATATAATTAAGATATTATATATAAATTAAACACAAAGTTTATTTTTAAATACCATTATTGCAGATATAATTATTTAAAATGATATATTTAAATTAAATGTTAATCATATATAATAATATATTGTATTAACATTATTTCTATTTTCAAAATTAATATTAATAATAGTCTTTTTTTTCTTTGTATTAATCTGAATTTATCTTGTTCTATATATAAAACTGAAGAGATAATTTTTTCATTCAATTTAAATGTATTTGTATAGTTCAAACTAAAAATCAATTTTATAAAGCAGTTAATTTCCAGTCATTATGTAAAATGTGTAAATAAATAAATAAATAAAATCAAAATAATAATTTTGGTCAGATTTTCCAGTGACCCTTTTAAACCCTTTCCTGACTTCTTGTTGCAGACTTTATCTTGGTAATCTGTGCAAAGTTTTAAGACATTGTTAAGCTCTCTATGGAAGGTGGCAGTGAGATCGGTAACTGATGTAATCAGCTGTAATAAAGAATAAGAAAGAGTTAATTAACTAATGCTGATGACACCACTGATATCTCTCACTTCTCTGGCCTACATGTCACCGAACATTTACTTTCCTCCTTTTCTACCTCTTCTGCAAATGTTCACTTTGAAGCTTCACTTTGATTGTGTTTCAGTTGTAAAAATGCCTGGAGCGGATTCCTTCAAAGCATAGAGCTTCCTTCCTTCCTTCCTTAATTTATTTCCCTTTATAAGGCTCCTCCTCCTGCGCTGTCATCTTACCAGGATGCAGGTTCCCGTCTGAGCCGGTTTACTGGAGCCATTCATCACGAGGGACTGCAGCCAGCGTAGCTGCTCCATCAGAGACCTGGCAGATAGATGGAGAGAGTGCGTTCCAAGTTAGAGGAAGCGGTAACAGAACTTCCATTTGATGTTAACTTTGGAGTAAAGTGCCGAGTTGTGCTTTAAAAAGAAATCGCTTCATCTAAGGACAAGTATGCAGGGAGTGGAAGGATTTCACAGTACTGCAGAGTGTTTTGAAAATGTCAGCGTGTTAAATAAGTTTTGAAGTCCATCACAACAGATGCTTCTGCTCATCAATATATTCAAATACTCACAATTTGAAGCCAATCCTAAAAGGATCAAACAAGAATCCTTAAATAAGATTCTACTGAAATTCAGAATTAAATTCTGATTGATAAATAAATACACATAGAAACAGAAATTATTCTATTCAATAATAAACTGTAATAATAACTGGCAATCTTTATTATATTGTTAGAAAATACATTTAATTACATTTTAATTTATTTAAAATTATGATTAACTGAGGGTTTCTTTAAAAGGGACTGAACACATTTTCATTGTTGAATACATAGTAAAATCTGATGTATTACTAGTTATTGAACAATGGTTTCATGGAAATATTTAAAGCTACACTATTTATCAGAATGTGGAGGAAGAGTTTTTTTGGTCATTACGTCAGTTGTGCTTCGGCTCCGCTATTCTGCGCGCATGAATCTGATGATTTGAGGCGCATGATTGCATACATATAATATAACTTTGTAAGGCTATTTATAGGCAAATAAACCAATGAATTAACTTATAGAGATAAGCATTGTTACCAACATAAACATTAATTTGTGAATCTAGTCAGTATAGCAAATAATGCTTGACAAATGCATATCTTGATTCGTGTTTTATTACGAGCGTCTTAACATTTTTCAGTTCAAGTTTTAGTTGTGGCTTCAAGCTTCTTCCTCTGCATATATTAGTAGCTGGACCTTCTTTATTTATGGATATGACATTAACACACATGGATGAAAGATGAAAGTACAGTTTCCCGATAAATATGTCCCAACAAATGTTAACTATTAATAATTATTATAGGCTTATCATAGTGATTCATGATAAGGCAAAAACACGGTTTGGGAGATGGTTTTATGATTTATGAAGTTATGAAGAAAAAAAAAAGTTAGTGTAGCTTAGGTAAAAAAGAAAAAGAAACTAAAAGAGCCATAAGCCATGATGTACACCTTACAAAATCAATCAAAATGAAAATATCTTTGCCTTACAATGTGGTTATTATAATGCGTAGCCAATCATGATTTATTGCTCTGTTTTAGGCTTTGTTTTCACTAGAGTTCTCCTTTAAATTTAATAGCTGATTTTATAGATTGTTAAAAGACTATAAAATAACTAGTAAATTATTGAAAGAAGAGACATTTTGTAAATGAATCTCATAATGGAATATAATCTGTGGAGGGTCTGGTTTATAGCGCAGTTAAAAAGCTAGTTTACATCAGCAGGTTATAAACCTATATATTTTATAGCAGTGGATCTCAACTGGTGGGTCACATTGTAACAGTCCATGGTTTGTTTTTTTGATAGGTTTATTTAGTTCATATTCATAAACATTTTTCAAGGGTCGTCCTTGAAAACTGCAGGGGGGGGGGGTGTTCTTTGTGTATTTTTAAGGACATTTTGGTTTCCTTTTGTACAATAAGCAGTTTCAGTACTGTGTTGGGCCACTTGATGTCCAATGTGAATCCAGATCCTGAAGTGAAACTATTTGAGAATCACTGAGTCATAGCTGTGTCAAAGTGGAGCTGGTCTAATGTTGTTGTAAAACGAGACTTACGTGTTGGTCTTCTCCAGCTGGAGGACTTTCCTCTGTAATTCCTGATTCTGAGCGCTGCAGGCAGCCATCCTAAACCAGAGGATATTGCCCAATTATTCACAGTGATAAATCTGACCTACAAACACTGCCACACACCCTCTGTCCGTCACAGCTACTGCTTATGCACACACACACACACACACACACACAAACACTCCCTATATAGTGCATGTGTTGCTGGTAGCATTAATTACAATAATTCAACCCACACCTCTTCCTTAGAGGTGCAGAATTTGTGCAGCAGTGTGCTCTAAATGATTTCTCCAGCCTCTCGGAGGATATTCAGTTCCTTTGATCCTAAGTTAAGATAAGTTCGAGCCTGGACTTTTAATGACTTTCGACCTCAATTTCAACTTTACTGCAAGTTAATTTACAGTTTTTTTCGATTGCTAAACGACAGTGGGCACAACTGAAGTCACATGTGCAAAACTCTAACTACAGTCTGCACAGCAGAAGTTCATGTGGACCAAACTCTAGATCGTTTTTCATTGCTTGAACACAGTTTTCAAAACTCTACACACTTATCCCACGACTTTAACCACAACCTGCACAACACTGTGCATTTACAGCACTTTGTTCAAATGCTAACACACTGCTGTCAAAACTGTGAAGCACACATTCAAAACAGAAGAGTTTTCAAACACTGCTGATTGCAATTTCAGGATTACCCCCTCAATTATTGGTTCGAATTACAGTATGTACTTTTAGTTTCTACCTTTTTTTTCTCATTACTGTAATTCTGTAAATTACTACAGACTATTGAAGCAAAGGATAATT
The DNA here is from genome assembly GCF_963082965.1 of Carassius carassius. Classification (NCBI taxonomy): domain Eukaryota; kingdom Metazoa; phylum Chordata; class Actinopteri; order Cypriniformes; family Cyprinidae; genus Carassius; species Carassius carassius. The sequence goes on from NC_081766.1 coordinate 3,006,614, forward strand.
TTCATTTACCTTAAAGAATTATGTTCTAAAAATGTAAATAAATCATGTGAAAGAATGTCAGTCCTTTCTTTGAAGAAAATATGACTTTGTATGAAGTCACTGAAATTGCTCAAACTGTAAAGATTGAAAGTGAGTATTTTCTGTGTTGGTGTTTGATGCTAGTGTGTGTTCTGAGTGACAGTGTGTGTGTTCTCTCAGTGAGGGTTGTGTGTAGTGTTTGGCTGCACTGAGCCTGTTTTGCGCTGTGCGTTAAGAGTTGTGTTGCTTGGAATGAGTTTTGTAGGTAATGTGAACTGTTTAGCAGTTAAAGCATTATACACTACCGCTCAAAAGATTGAATACTTTAATGAAATCTCTTATTCCCACTATAAAGCATTTATTTATGTGTTTATTTGTAATATTGTGAAATCTTACTACAATTTTAAAGAACTGCTTTCTATTTTAATATATTTTAAAATGTTATTTATTTCTGTGATGCACAGCTGTATTTTCAGCATCATTCCTTCAGTCTTCAGTGTCACATGATCTTCAGAAATCATTCTAATATGCTTATTTACTGCTCAAGAAAATTTTCTGATTATTATATTATTATAATTATATATAAACAGTTATTTGAAAATGAAGTTCATAAGAACAGCAGAGATAAAAATACAAATGTCTTTCCTGTCACTGTTGATCAATATAATGTATCCTCTCTGAGTAAAAACAGTAACACTTATACAAAAACAACTTACTAACGCTCCACTTTTGAACGACTGTGTATTTAGATCTGTTCTCCCATTCTACTGTATATTTTTAGTGTGACATTAGTAAGCTGCTAGAACTCCGTGTGCCATTGACCTGGTCTCTAATCTGAGCTGCTGTTAACCTGCGATTTCTGAGGCTGGTGACTCGGATGAACTTATCCTCCGCAGCAGAGGTGACTCTTGGTCTTCCTTTCCTGGGGTGGTCCGCATGTGAGCCAGTTTCTTTGTAGTGCTTGATGGTTTTTGTGACTGCACTTGGGGACACTTTCAAAGTTTTCCCAATTTTTCGGACTGACTGACCTTCATTTCTCAAGTAATGATGGCCACTCGTTTTGCTGTACTTAGCTGCTTTTTTCTTGCCATAATACAAATTCTAACAGTCTATTCAGTAGGACTATCAGCTGTGTATCCACCTGACTTCTGCACAACACAACTGATGGTCCCAACCCCATTTATAAGGCAAGAAATCACACTTATTAAACCTGACAGGGCACACCTGTGAAGTGAAGACCATTTCAGGTGACTACCTCTTGAAGCTCATCAAGAGAATGCCAAGAGTGTGCAAAGCAGTAATCAGAGCAAAAGGTGGCTACTTTGAAGAACCTACAATATGACATATTTTCAGTTGTTTCACACTTTTTTTTGTTATGAATATAATTCCACATGTGTTAATTCATAGTTTTGATGCCTTCAGTGTGAATCTACAATTTTCATAGTCATGAAAATAAAGAAAACTCTTTGAATGAGACGGTGTGTCCAAACTTTTGGTCTGTACTGTATATGTATGTATGAACGTATGCATGTGAACACAGTTTATGACTATATTCACCTTCCCTCCAGTCCATCTACATAGTCCTTCTTTTTCTTGCGGCTCTCCTGTGCCGACTGCTTGTTCCGGATCTTCCTCCGAATCTTCTTCAACATCTTTTCTTCGTACTAAGAAAATGAGAAAATGGGCCAGACAAAATGTTAAAATGAATTAATCTAGAAATGAGATGCACAGGAGTCTGTATTACAAGCAATTAATTTGAAACCAATTTTATTATAGGTCTGAAACCGCTGGCGACACGTGAGTCAAATAAAATCAGCTTAATCTTGTCATTATCCATTGTTCTAGCACACAAAGGGAGAAACCTCTGCAGATGAAAGGAACTAGGTGTTATTTTGATGAGAGGTGGCTTTCATCACTGACTTATTCATCTCAGCCTCTATAAAAGCCTCTTTTCTTCCTACTGATCTCTGATCAGACTTGCAGCAGTAAACGTGGAGGAATGACACGTGTAGGACATGGAAAGGTTGTTACTGTGATGATCAAGAGATGATGTGAAGAGAGCTCACATGATGTTATGATGTCATAACCACTTTTGTGAGAGATGTGTACCAAAGACTTTAGGTATTCATGTATGGTGCACTTTTATCACTACAAATGGGAAAAAGTGCAGTGTGAAATATAACGGAATAATTCAATTCTTCTAAATTAAAAGAGACAATCTTTGTCATTGCATCAAAAGCATCAGTGAATCTTGTTAAGTAAAAAGTTGCATGTTTGTATAAAACAAAACCATAATCATTAATGCAACTTAAAACCATAACTTTGGCCAAAATACGAGTCCAGTCCATAATAACGCTTCCTCCAGTGAAAGGTCCATCCCCTTTTGTCTCTCATATCAAAATCCACCCACATATTTATTTATAACTGTTTTAAACTGTTTTCACTTGAATGCGGTGTTTGATCTGTGCAGATTTCTCTCCTGATTCAGACGAGATGGCTTCTTTTCAATAAATAAAACAATATTATGGATAAAGTAATAAATAGTAAAGTAAAAAATGTCAGCGCTTCACAAGACATGAATTGTGGATTATTGTGATGTTTTTATCAGCTGTTTGGACTCTCATTCTGATGGCACCCATTCACTGCAGATAATCCATTGGTGAGCAAGTGATGTTATGCTACATTTATCCAAATCTGTTCTGATAAAGAAACTAACTATTGGATGGCCTAAGGGTGAGTAACTTATCTGCATATTTTCATTTCTGGGTGAACTATTCTGTCAACACTATTTGAAGAGTTCAGATGCAAAAGCCTCTTAGTGCCATCTTAAATTTTTATCTAAAATTAGGATTTTTATCAGCCTCCTATATTTATGTTCAGTTATTTCACTTTAATAGCCTGGAAAAGGACCTGCACATTGCCATTAAAGTAAAATGACTCAACCTAAGAATAGGAGCTTGATAAAAATCTGGATTTTAGATGAAAATTTCAGATGGCACTTAGAGGCTTTTGCATCTGAACTCTTCATTTGTTTATGTCAGATTTTTTTTTTTTTTGATTGAAATGTGTTATTTGTTAATTGTCCCCATTGAAATACATTGGATGCCCAAAATGGTTGCAAATATAGCTACAGTACCAAATGAACAGACTTTCATTGAATGGAACAGGAGGTTGAGGTTTTGGCTGGTTAGCTTATTACTGCAGAGTTTCAGATAGAGGGTGTGGTTTTGGAGAGATGGGTGTGGTCTAATTCAGATAGAACCTATGTGTGTTCAAAATACCTTGTTAAGAGGAAGTTGGCTGGGAAGACTGACTCCTTCCTTGGCTAAAAGTTTCTTCTCATCTTCATTAAGAATCAGTTCTTGCTGGGATTGCTGGGTGGAGGGTTTAGACTAGACAGAAACACACATTTTGTTTCATGATCTTTCAAATTTGTATTGCAAATTTTGCAAGCATCTGTGAATATTATTAGTTGGGATGAAGCTGCAAAGTGCCACACAAGGACACGCCACTTAGTCTCAGGTATCGATGCATTACATTGCATAATGACAACAACTAACTTCAGACTCAGGGATTCAAGAATGTGCTACATCAATACATCTACTCACTTATTTGTTTTTGTTTTTTTCAGCGTACATCACAACATATAAAGCAATGACTCAATGGAGCAACAAGCCAAAAACAGCATCCGTGGGTGTATTATAGTGTTGTGAAATGCAGTAACAGCTCTCGGGAATGCCCGGGAATGTTTACAGGTCAGAGTCATTACCAGTGATGCATTAATGCTGATAACATGCACAGTCTGCTTGCTTTCAGAATTGAATGTTGAGACTTACATCAGTCCATTGGGGTGCACCTTGTGCTTTCATTTATTTATTTATTTTTTTTTTAGTTTTGAGTGTCCTTGAGTCTTTAAGCTAAAAGCTTTTTAAAATGCTCCTGAGACACCTGCATTCTGATGCACTCCATTTCATTCATTCTAGATCAACTGAATACATGTTATGTAAATGCCACCTAAGAGTGCATGTCAGGTCAACCTGAGCCAGTTAACTTACAGGGCTTCCTTAAGATTAGATTGATTAGCTGGTCATTTAGGGAACCAACTAGTTGTTTTTGGTAAAAAAAAAAAAAAAAATTGGTTTTCACATTTCTACCACACAAATATTGGGTAAAAACACTCGATTTGCACGTTTGAAATTTTTTTTTTTTTTCATGTTGTTATGAGAACGCTTATGCTCACCAAGGCTCCATTTATTTAAACAAATTTCAGTATATCCTACACTATGTATAACCTTAAAACGTTGTCTGGGATTTGGAACACAGCTATATGTTTTTCTCTTTCTTCCTGAGTTCCTCCACATGTCCTGTTTTCCAGTGTCTGACAGCTCCACGGTTTTCTATCTCTCTCTTCCTCTCCTCATGCCGGTTGTCATTAGCATCTTTGTGTATGTCACACTAGCTGTATGTTTCACATTGAATGTCACGGCAGGACAGTTGATTCACATACACTGCATGGTGTGTGTTTATGTTCTCTCAGTACTCACCACTTCTCCGTTGTTGGAAAGCAGCAGGTCTTTTACGGTGAGCTGGTAAATGGTGGCTGGTTGAGTTCTCTGCACTGCTGACGTGCACTGAGAGTCTGTCAGACCGTCGGAGAACAGACTGGCCTCCCAATCTTCTGCAGACACACACACATACAGAATGCATTCACATCACACTGTGTCTGAAGACCAGACAACAGACAACAGAGATTTTTTCAGTTTCTTAGTGTTTGTTAGTACACTACTGTGTGGTAGATAGTGTTCTGGAGGTTTCTAGGGTGTTGCTAAGGTGATTCTTAGAACATTTATATGTGGTTGCTACTGTACTTGGATCACTGAATTACCATTTGGTTTGCCATGTCTGCGATTTTCCTTCAACAAACATTATTTTAATATGCCTCCCATCCAATAATCGCAAAGAGCTTTGTGCTTTGTTACAGCTGATAAGAAACAAAGTGTCAGCTTTCAAATCCTGTACATTTTATTTTCACAAAATTCTAACAATTATTTGCCATTTAAATGTGACGTGACAGATTGCTGAAGCAGTGAGTTAATTCCACATAAATAGAAGTTATAGCACAGAATACACAGTGCCCTCCACTAATATTAGCCCACTTGGTAAATAAGACCAAAGGAGGCTGTGAAAATAAATGTTTATCTTTTTGATCTTTCATTCAAAAAACTCACAAATTTTCACTTTTATTTGAAGTAAAACAACTGAAAGTAGGGGTAAACATTATGAAATAAATGGTGTTGTGTTTTTTTTGTTGTTGTTGTTTTTTTCTCTCAAACGCATATTGGCCACAATTATTGGCAACCCTAGAAATTATTATGAGTAAAATATCTCTGAAGTATATTCCCATTCCCATTCAGTTGAGCTTCACAAAATAGAAAGTGGCAGTAAGAAAATAGCTAAAGAATAGTTCCAATGTACTAAAGATGTAACAAATCTGCCTGGAAGAGGAGCTGTGTCTATATCATCCTACTGCATGGTGAGGAGATGAGTTTGAGGACCACAGCTGGAGAACTGCAGAGATTAGTTGAGTTTGGGGTCAGAAAGCCTAAAAATAAAATTAAACAGCCCCTACATCACCACATGATGTACTTGAGGGTTTCAAGAAAAAACCTCCTCGCTAATCCAAAAACAAACTCCAGCATATACAGTTGTCAAATACGACTGGAGCTTCAAACGGGACTGGCTTCTATGGTCAGATGAATGGGAAAATTAGATTTTAGACTTCTCCCGCTTCCAGAATTAAAAAGTTTATTCAGTTTGACTCTGTTTAGGAGAGTCATTCTTCATAACATTTACCCAGGCTTTGAACTCTGAAAGCTTCGAAAGTCTACTGCGTGGCTGAGATCAATGAAATGTTCATATGTTTACCTGTCCTGCAGCTGTACTATTACAGAATATTAGTAAGGCCTGCAGAGGGTAGTACACAATATGAACCAGAGCAGTAAAACAAAAACAAAATCTCTGATGCAGCATAAATTCTTCATTATTAGATTATAGATTAAAAAAAAAAATTCAGTTCAAATTTTAAGTTAACAAAGTGGGTTTTTATGGTTTTAGTAACTGTTTGAAGAGTGAAATCTCACCCAGATCAATGGAGATATCAGGCTCTGTGTTTGCGACAGGTGCGTCCTGCTGCTGAAGATGTTGAGGAAGAAGATGAGGATGCTGAGGGAGGAAGATGGAGTTGAAAAGCGGGTTGGTGGACGGCGGCGGGCTGTCCAGGTGGTCAGACGGGGTGTCATCACTGATTCCACTGTCAGAGGGTGAGGGGACCCACAGAGGAGAGCAGGGCTGTGACACACCATCTGATGCTTGCAACAGGGAGTCCAAGAAGTTATCAACAACACCTTCACCATGACACAGAATCTGCAGGAACACAAAGGAGTCACACAAAACTGTAACGTATCTAAATCATATATGTAATAAATACACCCACCACTCACACACAACCATGATTCACAAACAACAACACACACATGACAGCACTGCAGATGATTCATTGTATGCATTGCCTTTTGTGTCTCTGAAGTACATTTTCTCATGTAAAATTTAACAGGCTCGTAAGAAAACCTTGAATTGCTCCTTTTCAACAGTTTTCAACATGCCTGTCTGCAGTATTGCTTTGCACACTTGTTAGTATTTGCTAACAGCAGCTTTAACAAATTAACCCAACCAACTATGACATGCATCCAATTTCCCTGATGTTACACCACATTTCAAGGGAAATCAAACTGTGAAAGCACTCCTGATGCAATTAGAATGATTTCTGAAGGATCATGTGACACTGAGGACTGGAGTAATGATGCTGAAAATTAAGCTTTGCAACATTGAAAACTGTAATTTTACATTGTAATATTTCATAATTCTGCTTTTACTATATTTTGTTCAAGTAAATGCAGACTTGGGGAGTGTTTATATCTGGATGGTGCCTATGATGTCTTAATATGCTGACACATGTGCACAGCTCACTAGGTTTTTGTCTTTTGACTTTTCACATGCACACACACACAAACACACGCATTTACTTAGCTATCTAAATTGGGACATTACATATGTAGCCTGTGGGCTGGGTTAGGATTGGGATCCTTTAGTTCACTCTCTTTCCCTGACGCTTTACTTTCATGTTTAATTACATCACTAATTTGGGGGTGGAGTAGGTATTTAGTAAACCTCTTAATGTGATTGAAGCCGGCTTATATATAGACACCTGGGGTCCTTAGACTGGAACCGTGTCAATTTACTGCTGGTTCTGGTGTGGTGAACCAGTGATTCAAGGGCTGTGTTTGAGTGTTCAGTGAGCGGATGAGCCGACGCTGACTGAGCTGCGGTGCAACATTGTTTCCCTGTGAGACCGTGAATGGGCGAGCGAACTATGGCAAAGTAATGCCAAACGACTTCCGTGGTTAACAAGTGTCGACTGGATACCATGATTACAGTGGGATGTTTACATCCAATTTAGTGCTTTCTATTTCACTGTTAATGCTACGACAGACCTGTACAGCTACACCTGAGTTGCTGGCTGCTGTTCTCGATATTGTGTGATTTGATTGTGTGGTGCTGCTTATAGTATATATTATTCTATTTTCATTTCTTTTGCTGTTGTTTGTTTTTTTTTTCCTCTAGCCTTTTGGCGATATGTTATTGTAAGTGAGTGTATGAATTGTATGTCACAGGCTAGAGTGGTTTTATTTACTTTCTTTTTTTTTTTCATTTGTATTTAATTTATTCCCAATTCTTTTGTTGTTTGTTTTTTTTTTTTTTGTAAACGGCCTCTGTGTGGGTGGAGCCAGGGTAGTGCAAGAGACTTCACTGTAAAGTGGGTTTTTGTTCTTCTTTTCTTTTTCTTTTCTTTTTTTTTTCTTCTTAAGACATTTGCAGTGCTGTGTAGTGTGAACCTTAATGTCTCTTAACCATACTTATTAGTGCTGTGAGTTTGCGGTGTGTAGACGTTGAGCTCTAGTGTGTACTACTTATAAGGCTCTGTGCCTCTGTCCACTGGTGGTAGTGAGAACTTGGCCTTCTCTTAGTGCTTTCTCAAACCGCTCTACTGGCTCCCATGCTGATGATTTGTTGACTTCTAGTTATATTTATTTTGTTTGACTTATTGATTTTTGTTTACATTTTAGGCCAACCAACACCTTCAACTATTTATTAATAAAGATTGTATTTTTTATACTTTTCTATGAACCTGTGTTTGTACCTTTTATTGGGGCAGAGTTCTCCTTGCTCTGACACTAGATACCAGCTAAAACTCAAGGGGTGGCGTAGTCAGTTGTAGAATTAGGGGGCGCCACATCTTGGCGTAGTCAGCAGGGTTATTTTTTTTTTAAGTGTTGTTGGTGGGTTGGCCATACTGAGCAGCACCGTGTGAGTGTGTGTGTGTGCGTGTGTGTGGAGAACAGCAGCTGGCAGCATGATGGACTCGGACAATGCCGGTGGAGGATTGGATGTGCAGCTGCAGCAATTGCGAGAGCGCGTAGCCCAGCTCCAAGCTGAAAATGAGAGACTGTCAGGTGCACAAGGAAGCGACGCTGGCGTGAGTGGTTCCCTGCCAGTACGAAGAGAACAGGCCGTATATCTGCCCAGAGAGAGACGGTGCTCTAAATTCTCCGGCTCTGTAACAGCTGGGTCACTTTCTGTTGAAGAGTGGAGTGAAGAAGCACAGAGTTGCATTAGGTCGAGGTACATGTCTGATTTAGAAAAAGCAATGTTTTTGTATGACCATTTAGAGGGCGAAGCCCGAAGTGAGATTAAATACCGACCTGTAGCTGTAAGGGAAAACCCTACAGAAATAATTTTAGTGTTAAAAGAGGTATATGGATGTTCTAAGTCATATGTATATTGGCAGCAGCGTTTCTTTGATAGAAAACAACGAGAAAATGAGTCATTATTTGAGTTTTCCCATGCATTAATGGAGCTTATGGAAAAGTTGAAACAATCCAAGGGGGATTCAATTACTAATCCGGACATAGTGTTAAGGGATCAATTTTGTGAGAATGTGCGAGATCACATGCTGCGAAGGGAACTTAAAAGGCTGGTACGGGATAATGGGCATTTGTCTCTCTTGGATGTAAGACGGGAGGCCACTAGATGGGTAGAAGAGGGTCAGACAAGTCGTGACCGGATTCACCGTGTACTGGGGCGTAGTAGTGAAACATCTTATATGTCTCAGTGTGACTCCACTGTTGCTCAACCCTCTGAAATGGCAGAGTTAAAGGAGATGGTTTTAAAGCAGCAAGCCCAACTAGATATGCTGGTCCAACATTTGGGACAGTCTACTGGTAAACCTTACGCCCCTCAGTTAAATAGGGAAGGCCGTTTTAAACGTGCTCCTAATGGTCAGCCTATCTGTATAAGATGTGATCGACCTGGACATATAGCCCGGTATTGTCAATCTGCCCCTAGCAACAGTAGACCTATCTCTCACACGTTATCGGATTCCATCAGTCAGCCAGCGCCCCTTGCAAGTAGTTCTAATAGCCAGCTGGGAAACTAGAACCCCCCAGTGTGCAGAGCCGCACACTGGGAGGGGAGGTTTCTGGCTCTGTATGTCCTTCCGTTCTTGGACAGTTAGTGGGGAAATGCCCTGTGTTGAGTGTGGTAATGGGAGGTGTGGCAGTTCCTTGTTTAATTGACACCGGATCAATGGTTAAAACTGTAACTGAGATTTTTTTTAGTAAGCATTTTAGCAATTTACAGAGGAAAGATTGCAAGTGGTTAGGCCTTAAGGCAGCTAATGGGCTAGACATACCTTACACTGGTTATATTGAGTTGGATGTGGCCGTTTTAGGACAGTGTATTCCGGGAAGGGGGATATTGATTGTCAGGGATCCACCAAATGGGGCCCTCCAAGATCGCAAGGTAGCTACCCCGGGCATATTGGGTATGAACGTACTTTCAGAGTGTTATAGAGTTCTCTTTGAGCAGCATGGTTCACAGCTCTTCCACTCCCCTCCAGTTAAGTCGGCGGCCCCAGCAGCTCTACGGGCCCTGCGACATTGTGAGATGGTCCAGACCCTCTTCAACGCCCCCAAGCCATTTAAGGTTAAAGTCCAGGGGAAGTCTCCGGTCCGCATTGGGGCCGGTGCCTTGACTATGGTTCCAGTTACATGCCCTCAGCTGGAGACCGTTGAGTTCCTGCTCGAGCCGCTAGGTCTTGAAGATGGACAACTGCCTGAAGGTCTTCTGGTGTCTCCTACCCTGGTCTCTGCCAAAAAAGGCCTGTTGTATGCCCCTGTAGTCAATGTTGGGTGTACGGAAGTGTGGCTTTCTCCCCGTCGTGTCGTTGGGACTGTGCAAGCAGTAGTGGCGACCTCAGTTGGAAACAAATCTGTCGCCATTGAGCCCTCATGGGAAGAGTGTTGTGCTTATGTCTCTACTCAGGAGGCAGTCACTTGTTCAAGTGTCTTTGAATCTGTTCTCCCTGACCTTGAGGGGCTGACTCCACAGCAGGTTGTCCAAGCCAAGACCCTCTTTGCCCGGTATGAAAGTATTTTCTCCAAGGGTGATGGAGATTTGGGATGTACCTCCCTGATTGCTCATGAGATTCCGTTGGTTGACGATGCTCCAGTCCGTCAGCCCTACCGACGAATTCCGCCCTCTCAGTATGAAACCGTGAAGGCACACATCCAACAACTTTTAGAGAGCCAAGTTATAAGAGAAAGCAGCAGCCCGTACTCTTCTCCCATCGTCTTGGTAACAAAGAAAGATGGGAGCCTTCGCCTTTGTGTGGATTACCGGCAGTTGAATTCCAAGACCCGTCGTGACGCCTACCCTCTTCCCCGGATAGAAGAGTCCTTAGATGCCCTGTCTGGGGCAAGGTGGTTTTCCAACCTTGATCTCGCAAGTGGGTATAACCAAGTCCCAGTGGCAGATAAAGATAAGTCGAAGACTGCCTTTTGCACCCCGTTTGGCCTCTTTGAGTTCAATAGGATGCCATTCGGGCTCTGCAATGCTCCAGGCACCTTCCAGCGCCTTATGGAGCGCATGTTTGGAGATTGCCGTCATAAATCAGTTCTCCTGTACCTTGATGATGTGATTGTATTCTCCACTACGGTGGAACAACATCTTGAGCGACTAGGAGAAGTGTTTGCTCGGCTTCAAAATCAGAACCTGAAAGTCAAGTTGTCTAAGTGTCGATTCTTCCAGCATCAAGTGAGCTATTTGGGGCATGTGGTCTCTGCTGAGGGGGTGGCTACTGACCCTGCAAAGATCGAGGTGGTAAGGGAGTGGCGGCGTCCAGGCCACCTGGCTGAATTGAGGTCTTTTCTTGGCTTTGCAAGCTATTATCGGCGGTTTGTGGAAGGCTTCTCCAAGCTTTCAGCCCCATTGCACCATCTTGTCGGGAGGCTCAGCGGACCACGGCGGAAGGGGAAGACTCCTCCAGTTCCTTTAACAACAGCATGGGATGATGGTTGTGAAAATGCTTTTCAGTCTTTGAAGGAGAGACTTACCTCTGCCCCAGTCTTGGCCTATGCTGACTTTAGAAAGCCCTTCATTGTGGAAGTAGATGCCAGCCATGGGGGTTTGGGGGCGGTTCTCTCTCAAGAGTATGATGGGAAGGTTCGCCCGATCGCCTTTGCTAGTCGAGGGTTGAAACCCAACGAGAGAAATATGGAGAATTATAGCTCCATGAAGCTTGAACTTCTCGCACTGAAATGGGCAGTGACCGAAAAGTATAGAGAATACCTGCTGGGGAATCATTTTACCATTCTGACAGATAATAATCCTCTGAGCCATCTGCAGACAGCTAAGCTGGGGGCAACTGAACAGCGGTGGGCCGCCCAACTTGCATCTTTTAACTTCACTATCAAATACCGCCCAGGGAAGAACAACCAAAATGCTGATGCATTATCCCGGCAATACCTGAACCGTTTTGCTGTTGGGACAGATGTCCCCTTGCTGGGAGCCCTGGCTGGGATGGGCCAGCCACCTGCCGTCGAGGGTCACTGTGGAGAAGTGGTGGCGCTGCCTGGCCGTACGCCTCAGGACCTAAGCCTGCTGCAAGAGGCTGATCCAGTCATCGGGCCGGTACGTAAATGCCATCAAGTAGGGCGACATCCAAGCGCGGAGGAGCGGGAGTTGCTGTCTCGCTCCAGCAGGGCACTGCTGCGTCAATGGAACCGCCTAGTTGAGAAGGAAGGGGTATTGTACCGCCTCATTCATTCCCCAGGTGGAGGCCCCGGAGACACTCCAGCTGCTGCTCCCCCAGTGCTTGCAGGAAGAAGTCCTCCGTAGTGTCCATGATAATCAGGGGCACCAGGGCACCAAGAGGACCCTCCAGCTTCTACGGAGCCGGTGCTTTTGGCCGAATATGACCAGGGATGCTGAAAGGTGGTGCCAACGATGTCAAAGGTGTGTACTGGGGAAGGCTGTCCAGCCCAAGGTTCGTGCCTACTGGGGCACACTGCAGGCTACCCATCCAAATGAGATCTTGGCTATCGACTTCACAGTTTTGGAACCTGCAAGTGATGGTCGGGAGAATGTTTTGATCTTGACCGATATCTTTACGAAGTACTCTCAAGCCTTTCCCACCAAGGACCAAAGGGCCTCCACTGTGGCCAACGTGCTGGTCCAGCAGTGGTTCCATCGTTTTGGTCCCCCTGCCCGTATCCATTCTGACCAGGGGCGGAACTTTGAAAGCATGCTGATTCAACAACTTTGTCAGATGTATGGCATCCAGAAGAGTAGAACCACCCCTTACCACCCCCAAGGCAATGGACAGTGTGAAAGATTTAACCGTACTTTGCACGACTTGTTATGCACCCTGCCCTCAGCCGATAAACGACACTGGCCCCGCCATTTGCCGCAGCTGACCTTTTCCTACAATACGACACCCCACCAGACTACCGGGCATACCCCATATTATCTCATGTTTGGTAACCACCCGAGATTACCCGTGGATTTCTTGCTTGGGACTGGAGCAGTAGTGCAGGACGCTGGCAACCTGGAGGATTGGATCCAGAAACATCAACAGAGTATGCGGATTACCCAGGAGCATGTCCGGCAGAGATCAGATGAGTTGATACATCGACGAAACCAGAGCCACAATGACAAGGTGAATGACCCTGGACTTGAAGAGGGGAGGCTGGTGTACTTGCGTAATCATGTGCCTGGACGGAACAAGATCCAAGACCATTGGAACTCTGCTGTGTTTCGGGTACTACGGAGTCCCTCTGGGACTGGAACGGTATACACTGTGGCCCCTAGAGATGGAGAAGGACCAGTCCGGCAGGTGCACCGGTCCGAGTTGAGGGCTGTTCCGGAGGAGTTACCGTCCATGGCAGAGGCGGCCACTCCTTCCATGAGACGGGCTGACTTGTCTGCCAACTCCACTATCAGGGAAGAGGAAGGGCAGGAAGATGTGGTCATTTTTCATCCTGAGGAGATCCAGGAGGCCCTAGATTCACCCAGTTCCCTCGCTCCTGCTGAAGTGGAGGCTATACCTGAAGACGTAACCATGACTCTGCGACGCTCAGTTAGATCTACAGCAGGCCAGCATCCTAACCCCTACCGGCTCCCTCGAGCCGTTTCCGCCGGGAATGAGGAGGGGATACTTCCAAGGGATGATGACCAGAGTATTGGAGTGTGAATTGCCATCGTCGGGCCGCCGATTTACTTGGAGGGGGTGGAATGTAGCCTGTGGGCTGGGTTAGGATTGGGATCCTTTAGTTCACTCTCTTTCCCTGACGCTTTACTTTCATGTTTAATTACATCACTAATTTGGGGGTGGAGTAGGTATTTAGTAAACCACTTAATGTGATTGAAGCCGGCTTATATATAGACACCTGGGGTCCTTAGACTGGAACCGTGTCAATTTACTGCTGGTTCTGGTGTGGTGAACCAGTGATTCAAGGGCTGTGTTTGAGTGTTCAGTGAGCGGATGAGCCGACGCTGACTGAGCTGCGGTGCAACATTGTTTCCCTGTGAGACCGTGAATGGGCGAGCGAACTATGGCAAAGTAATGCCAAACGACTTCCGTGGTTAACAAGTGTCGACTGGATACCATGATTACAGTGGGATGTTTACATCCAATTTAGTGCTTTCTATTTCACTGTTAATGCTACGACAGACCTGTACAGCTACACCTGAGTTGCTGGCTGCTGTTCTCCATATTGTGTGATTTGATTGTGTGGTGCTGCTTATAGTATATATTATTCTATTTTCATTTCTTTTGCTGTTGTTTGTTTTTTTTTTCCTCTAGCCTTTTGGCGATATGTTATTGTAAGTGAGTGTATGAATTGTATGTCACAGGCTAGAGTGGTTTTATTTACTTTCTTTTTTTTTTCATTTGTATTTCATTTATTCCCAATTCTTTTGTTGTTTGTTTTTTTTTTTTTTTGTAAACGGCCTCTGTGTGGGTGGAGCCAGGGTAGTGCAAGAGACTTCACTGTAAAGTGGGTTTTTGTTCTTCTTTTCTTTTTCTTTTCTTTTTTTTTTTCTTCTTAAGACATTTGCAGTGCTGTGTAGTGTGAACCTTAATGTCTAATGTCTAAAGGGGTGGCGTAGTCAGTTGTAGAATTAGGGGGCGCCACACATAGACTTCTATTGTTTTTATATACAGATAGTTATACACTTTTTAACGTAAACCTACCCATTCCCCTAACCCTAACCCTCACAGAAAACTTTCTGCATTTGTACAATTACAAAAAAAACTTTGTTTACTTGATTTTTTTTTTTACAAATGAGGACATTTCCGAAGGGAGGTTTTTGGAGATTTTGTCTGGTTTTGCTTACTTTTGGGTACAAATTTGTCCCCCAAATATGGTTAAGTAGGTACACACACACAACATTGTCAGACACAAACACACAGAAGTTGACAGATAAATTTGGGTCAGACATGTAATATGCTGTCTCTTTTTTTACAGGGAGCCTTTCAGGGTGTCTCATTAATTAACCAAATTAAAATAACTAAAAATAAAATGTTCTCAGCATGCTCTCAGCAGGAAGGTTGTCTTGTGATTTATCATATAAACTCAGGTCACAAATATCAAATGCCAGTTCACTCACGCTTTGATCTGTGATTGACCATGCTGGGTTGCCATGGTAACCATTGCTGTCCATGTGAGGAACCATATGGGGCTCGAGGAGCAGGTCTAGGAGTTCAGTCCCAGAGTAACCCTGAAGATGTAGAGGAATGATGAGAGGTTAGAGGAAATAGGGGAAAAACAAATGTATGCCATGACATAAGGTGCTTTCACAAATTACACCTGGTAAATTACTGTAAAAATTACTGTCTTTCTACTTTTAAGATACCATTCAAACACATCAGAACCAAACTACAGATAAACTGTGTCATATCTGTCAACAGAATGACCTTTAAATGCAGTGTCGTTTCTTCTTCTGTCAGAACGAGAAGTGCTTTTCATACTTGAAATAGTTAACCTTGGGTCATTCTAATGGAAACTTGCGTATATCTTCCTTTATGTGCCTCATACTTTACAACTTATCCTGCTTTATAAAAAAAAGATTGTTCTTTAAGCCCTTTTGTGCTGAAATGGTTCTTTGTGTAACAGTTTAAGGTTTTTCAAATCTGTATGTGTCAGCTTTCAATCATCCAGAAACACAGATTGTCAGCACACTCTCAACAGGTAGGATTTCATTCTTAACATCTATACATTTTAACTTTTTCTTTTCTCTTTTTAGTTTTGCTCAGTTGAGGAAATTTCTCTCCTCTTCTCTGCTATGTAAGTAACAGGGATATTGAATTTATGGTCCATATTGTTGTCTTAAATTATTGCTTGGGTTACCTTTCATTGCCTTTTACCATTGTGAAGGGCTCATACAACTTTGGGCTTTCATAAACGTAATTGGAAATGGGAGATACAGACTTTAACTAATTTGTGTATGTCTACCCAGATTTTGCAACACTTCCACAACCACAGAGAGGAACTGGAACCGGAACTTGATTGCAGTATCTTTATTTTGTCTATTATTATGTTTTTAGGGATTCAGTCAATCAATTATACCAATTAAAAGTACTCAAGTGCCTTATATCGTTGGAATCCTTGGCTCACAATGGACAAAACGCATGCCTCGGATTTCAGTGTCAAATTTTCAGGTATTTTGTTGTTTTTTAAACCTACTTTTGCGAACTAGTCCTAGGTTTTTCACCTGATCAGAAATAAAGCAGTGCAGAAAGATTCTCTGGAGAGTGGATCCCAAAATGTTCATAAAAGGGTGGAGCCGCTCTTACTTAAACAGCTGTAACTCTAGAATGGAAAGAGATATTTTCACCAAATTTGGAACACGGATGTAAGAGAGTTTGGCCACTTAGTGGAGCTATAATGTGGGGGGGTGTCTATGACTATGCACTGGATAGTCTGATTGACTTGAAAATTGGTATGCCATGTCTTTGTCCAAAGTGCCACAAGTGTTTATGAGGACATTCGCGTATCTCAAAAAACATATCCGTCATCGGCCAAAGAATTTCGAGCACCTAAAAAACAAGGTTAACAGAGCTCGACGCATGGTCTTAAAGGCCTGTAAGAATTTTCAAAGAAATAGGTAATGAATTTTATGCCTCTCTAATCTCGTGGTGTTTCACATATCCACACAATATTCCAATCATTTGATAGATCTCTTCATACTGAACCACTTTGCCTCAAAAACCACTGCTGTCAGTCAAATTGTTCATTAAATATTCCTGATTATATAAGAAATATGATGCATCAGTTTAACATTAAAAGAGAGCAAGATAAGACTGAAGTGAGATAACATTTAATATGTGTTTTACGACAGAATGTGAAACAACTGAGAGTGATATCCAGTAAAGCAAACTAATTTACTTTTTTCCTCAGATTTCTCAGTTTTGAAATGAAAATATGGGATTGTCGTGATTCATTTAATTCCTCACTGAATGTCATGAAAAATTAAAACTTCTGCATTTTTGACATTATGTTATACAGGTAGGACTGAATGTGTGCATATTTTAAAACATTATTTGCAAATACTTCAAAATGATTACTTCTCAAAGAGAGAGTTAGAATTTCCTTCACTGTTCTAGTTGTTTATACTTTTCATTCCCCAGTTTTCAAGACATGGATAAGGCCGTGCATTTTGGTGACCTCTCAGATCTTCTTCAGAAGAGTCTTTGTTATTTTCATGTCTGGGGTCCTGAATGAAAAACTTTCCTCCACAAATGAGGCAGGAAGCTGCTCTGACCGTTAAAGTTTAACCAGGTCCGTTGAACTGGCATAAAGTATTCATTTGAAAGCCTGCAGTGTTATTGTTAGTACTGTAGCACAGAGAACAGCCATAGAATATGACATTTGTAACACAGCTGGCTGTTAGCGACAACAGTTGAGAGAAAGCCTTGTTCTTTCCACAAGCATGGATACAGCATAAAGCAGGATAGTATCAAATCTGTCAGGCAATTACAAAATAATCAATGAATCCATGTGGTGGTCCATGCATCTGATATAATGAGCATAATGATGCAACTGTCATGCTTTACGTCTGACATGTTGAAGATGAGGAGTGATGAAGACTTTCGAGCCTTCTCATCAGCTCTGCTGACTTTAAAGACTCAGAAAAGTTAGAATAGAAGAGAAATATGAATGAAAAAGAATATTATGCTCTGAACAACATCTTGATGTACTAGATTTTGAGTGAAAAATTCTTCTGCCAGAGAAAGAAAACTCAATCCCATGGCAGTTAGAGCATTGTTTCAGCATTGCATGCACACACACACTGGATTGAAACAATAGGCTTTGAATCAAAGTTTTATTGGTTTTCTGTTTAAGCTATATTTGCAGAATTACATTATCGTGTTAGTTGTGTTAAGCCGAAAGACATGATGATACTCCTAATGTTTCTAGTAACATTTTTTTTTAACATTAAACTTCTACAATTTACTCTTTTTATCTTGGTCGATAAGTCCATTTCTGAATTTTCAATCTTTGATCTCAATTGCTTTTTGCAGACAGCAATTAGATTAAATATTAAGATATTTATTTAGAGATAAAATGGAAATGTTTGCATACTGTAAATCTCCTGCCCTTAGATTTATCTTCTGAAAAACATGCCACGGTATTATATTATCAGATCTTAACTGTCAGATTTCAGAGGCAATGTCATGAATTGTGTTCAGATGATATTACAGTCTGCAGTCAAATGTCTAAATATAACCTTATAAAACATCTTCCATCAAATTCTGCTAAATGGTTTGAGCTATTTATGTTTATTTCATATAGAGAGCTCTTCAATATAGTTTTATTTTAGTATAAGTAAAATATTATTATAGTTTTTATTAATATTTTCAATTGTTTTTATTTTTGTGTTTTCTGTTTAGGTAATTTTGCAATCTTTTCATCAGTTATTAGTTTTTTTCTATTCTGTTTTCAGTTTCAGTTTTAGTTAATCAAATTAATAAAAATGTTATTAAATAAAAATAATATATACATATTATGAAAAATACTAGAACGAGTTGTTTTGATAACTAGCTGAATTATAAATGTCATGAGCCTGTCTTCCCCTGTCTTGTGTTGTACTCTTATTTTGAAATCCAGTGGTTTCACCAGTGTTTCTGTGTTCCTGTTTGCCTTTTGTTCTAGCACCGCCTTGTTTGTTTCCATGACAATTCATTAGCTCCACCCCCTTGTTACCTCTTACCCTGTGTATACTGTATATACTCCCCTTGTTTCAGTGCATATTTGTCAGTTAGGGATGGGCGATACCTCATATTTTGTTTTCGATACGATACCGATACTTTTAATGGCCAATATCGTCGATATCAATACCGATATGATACCTCTAAACTGAACGTTTAGATTATGAAATGTATTTAATTATTATGAGTAGAATGGGTAATAATACCTACTTTATATTTGAAATGCATATTTTAACATTCAATACGCCTTAATTGTAACTTATTAGGTTATATTTTTGTCTACACATACTTAAAATATGTTTACTGTAGTGATAACCAAGGAAATCTACAAATACTATAGTTAAACTATGTTGACTTTACCATGGTTCATTGTCATAAGGGACTGCCAGTAATAGGCTGTTGCATGCATAGAATGCAACCTTTTTATTCGGAGAGTGTATGATTTATATTAACAATACAGAATAGAACCTGAGCAATATGAACTTTTAACATTCAAATTTAAATAAATGTACTGCACAAACTAGGGTACAATTTCAATAGGTTTATTGTGAAATAAACATATAGCCTATGTTTTTTCTGCATTGTTCTGGGCTGCCTTTTCCAAAACCATAAATGCTTTCTTATTATAGGCTACTCTTGGGAAACGCATGCTTTATTTAAATACACAGTCAGAAGTGAGTCAACGCTCTCTGTAATTGATTGATTCTGCCTTGCAACATTTGCGTGTGTTCAGATGAGCAGGAAAATCCCTTCCACACAATTATTTTCTAACATAGGTTATTCGTCCAATTTAAGGCATATTGTAGGCAATATTTTTGTAATTGGTAAGTAAAAACACCTTAGTATCTATATTTTTTATTTGAGTATCGATACTTTTGATACTTGCATCAGTATCGATATTTCGATACTTCAGGATCGATTCGCCCATCCCTATTGTCAGTCATTGTGCTTCCTGTAGATGCTCTTGTCTAGGTTTTCCTACTTTTCCTGCTCTGAGTTTCAATTACTTGTGTTTGTTTTATTCTTTTCCTTATAACATTAAACTCCATCTCGCCTTCATCCAGCCAAGCATTACTATTTTAATATACTAATACAGTGATTTTCGTTTTTGTCAAATATAATAACCCTGCTTTAATATCTCTCCAATACAGCAATAATACTGAATGGAGTTCAAATCCTGAAGTAAAGGTGTAATGTTTAATATGACAAAGCCATATTGAAGACCAAAACTGTGATACCAAGTGCTGAGAATTTGAAGGTGGTAATAGGTATCTAATACCAAAACAGATCAATTTCTCCAACAAATGCCACATACTCTTGGGAATGCCTTAACCTCTGTCAAGTTTTCATTACAGACAGTTTATTTGTGTTTCATTGAATTGATTCTTCACCCCCCTACTTTGCACCGATCATGCACTTTTGCAGTGAAGATAAGCTTATCTCATCTGAGCAAAGTTTTATATGTGCTAATGGCACAGAAGAGTTACACACAAAACCACAAATCACGGCAAGCTTGGCTAGTCACCCTCTAAAGGGCACAAGACAATTTCATAGCTGGACACATCAAGGACACCTTTCGAGGACACCTCAAGAATACTGGTAAACTGAGACTCCTGAGTGCAAAGCCAGATGCATTTAACTGCACTTTGTCACCAAACAAATCTAAGAAACCTAAACCTGCATGCAGACACACTGCAAATTCACAACAAAAGAGCAATTCATAAACTCCTATTCCATTTGGGAGGTTTTGCATAAACTGATTGCTGTATAAAATCAGGATTATAGATGGCAAAGTAATCCACTGACACAACAAACAGCTCTCATGGATGAGCGCATGTGAGTGATTAAGACATTTTACTCTAATTGCGTAGATCTGGTGAACTTTCTCTGCCTCGTCTGTTGTTAATGGAAGAAGTCTGAGAGGAGCCTTGGGCTTTATTCTTGTTTATATGTGTGCTGAGCTACTAGGCTAATTAGGAAAAGTTAATTATCGCTGGGGTTTGGGTTATTATAATTTCCACAAGCACTGCAAATACACTGGTTCATTAACACCACAAAATTGCAGATTACTCTTTTTTTTCTTGATAAATGTAACTGTCATCTCACACATAGCTCCTCTATTACATAAGAGATTTCAGAATTGCGAAGATCAAGCATCAAAGATCTCAATGGAAGTATTTTATTTATTTTAATCAAATTGATCAAAGACAAGCATTTTCTTTAGGTTGTTTTGTGGGTCCACTTCCGATCATCTGCCTCAATACAATTGGGTAAAAAAAAATATTGGGAAATTATAATTTCTACCCATATTTCAATATCTTGTACTGTGTTGCAAGATACTGTGTTGATAATTCAATGCTACAACTTTGTTAGAAGAAAAAAAAAACAAAAAAACAATTGCACTGACCTTTTTTAATATAAATATTATTTATCTCAAAAATGTCTCAACTGTTTTATTATTTGCCAAGATACCAAAGTCTTATTCAGAAGTCAAAGGTCTCAGTATGAACTTTCAATATCGCTTATACGTTTAGAATATTTAAGATTTTATAATGTTTTGGAAAAAAAAAACTCTCTTATGCTTATAATGTGAAACTAAAGACTGAAGTAATCACTACTGATAATTCAGCTTTGTCATCACAGGAATAATTTGAAAAAATATATATTAAAATAGAAAACTGTTTTTTATTTAAATTGTAATATTAATTCACAATAATACAATTTTACTGTATTTTTGAGCAAATAAATGCAATATTCATGAGCAGAAGAGACCTTTTTAAAAACAATTAAAACTCTTTATTATTCCAAACTTTTAAAATGTATCTTTTATATGTCTTCGACATACAATACTTTTTTAAAACAGAAAACTGGCTGAATCTATTAGTATATACTCAATTTTATTATTTTTTTGAAACACAATATTTTAGAGGATCCACCCAGGTATGGTGTTCTCATGTATTTTATTGAGTTCAGTTCTTTGAGCCTGAAGTGGGCCAGTTCAGCAATAAGCTTTCAAATTTAATTACAAAAACACATAAAAAATGTGAAAACAGCAAAAAAAAAAAAAAACACACATAAAACAATGGCCCAATTCTAATATGACACTAACAATGAAAATCTCAGTAAAAGCTAAAGAAATGCAATACTTCACCTTGTCTGAGAGAAGTGCCATGCTCAAGGCACTCGAATCACCAACAGAAATACAAGCAAACAGAAGAAAATGATTAAAATCCAGAGAGAAAACCAGAGAATGTCAGTATGGTGCTGTTCTCTGAACATTTGAGTTCCTGAATGTGTTATCTGTTCTAGAGCAAAGTTGAAACTGCAGATAAACTCCAGATGATGAGCCTATGATTCATTTGGGTTGTTCATGCTCAGAGGTCTTTGACTGACAGGTTAAATCATACATATGAGGATCTGCATTCTGTTTATCAGAGAGATGATGATGATGATGATCAGAGGATGACATCACTGTCCAACTTAAAATGTAAATTAAGTGGAGACATGCGAGAAGTTTTTATTATTTAGAGGTTTCAGTTTCACACCTCAAGGAATAGTCCCCTCAAAATGTAAATTTGCTGAAAATATCGTCACTCTAAGTCCATTCAAGATGCAGCTGAGTTTGTTTCTTCATCCAAACAGTTTGGAGAAATGTAGCTTTTTATCACTTGTTCACCAATGGATGCTCTGCAGTGAATGGGTGCCGTCAGAATGAGAGTCCAAACAGCTGATAAAAACATCACAACTCTAGTCCATTGGTTACTGTCTTATAATGTGAAAAACTGTGTTTGTAAGAAACAAATCCTTTATTCATTTTCAAACTTTAAAATGTTGCTTTTGGCTAAAATATGAGACC
This sequence comes from Carassius carassius, assembly GCF_963082965.1. Lineage (NCBI taxonomy): Eukaryota > Metazoa > Chordata > Actinopteri > Cypriniformes > Cyprinidae > Carassius > Carassius carassius. The sequence goes on from NC_081766.1 coordinate 3,029,155, forward strand.
ATAATATTGCTTTCTCCAGGGAAAAGGTTGTCTAAATCAGGAGAGAAATATGCAGATCAATCCCTGTTTACAAGCAAAAACAGTCAAAACAGTTCTAAACAAATAAACAGGTGGATATTTTGTTGTGAGAGGACAAAGGGGATGGACTTTTTCACTGAAGGAAGATTATGGACTTCTATTTTGTCCAGAAGCAAACTTAAAAACATCTTAATGATGTATTTGTTTCTTACAAATGGGCAGCTTAAAGCTTTTCACTTAAATTAAATACAGTGAGTGGTGTTGATTATTTGTGGATTATTGTGATGTTTTTATCAGCTGTTTGGACTCTCATTCTGACGGCACCCATTAACTGCTGAGGATCCATTGTTGAGCAAGTGATGTAATGCTTAATCTCTACAAATATGTAATTATGAAGTAATAAACTCTTTTCTAAAACACTAAAGGAGACTTGAGATTATTGGACTCTTTCTCAGGAGAAACATCTATAGATATTAATTTGATTGCATGGGAGATATTAAAAGAATCTCACTTGTGATTTTTAAATCTCAATGAAGTAATGTGTTTGTGTTGACTTGCAGTGCATATTTACATACTGAAATCTTCCTGAAATAATGACATGCTGTATGTGGAAGAACCTGTGCATTCTTACAAACTCCATGACCGCTCTAAGCTTTGGCACAAAGATAAACCCTAGACTGAAAATAAACAAGTCTTTAACTGCATGCTTATCCTGTATTTGTCCCAGGTGTTATCATAAAGGATAAGACTGCTAACATTGGGAACTTCACATTGTTCTGCTCATCAGAAAAAAGAGACAAAATTGTTACATAACTCATACACAACTCCAGACTTTGTTTCAGTGATTATGTCAACTTGACAAAATGAGTCAACAGCCTCAGAAACTATTTTAATTTAGCAACTGACTAACAATATATAAGCACCATGGGGGCAGTCATTGCCTAATGGTTGGAGAGTTGGACATGTGACACATGTGCCCACTGTTCCAGGTATATGTGTGTGTGTGTGTGTGCACTTGGATAGGATAAACGCAGAGCATAAATTCAGAGTATGGGACACCATACTTGGCCTCATAATCTCAACTCAGTTTGCAAAAACAATGCATTGGAAGTCTTTGGGGAAACTGCTGACCCATGACATGCCAATATATATTCCCAATATATATATTAAAAATAAAAATATTATTAAAAATATATTAAAGCTGTACTGTAGGTCAGTATAAATATCTTAGTGCCTCCCAGTCAAGACTGCAAATAAACCCGACAGAGAATCTGGACACTCACATTCAAGACCAAAGGTCATATTGACATTTTTTTTTTTTTTTTTTTACTTTAACTGAAGGGTATTAGGATCTTTGATATTATTGACTTTTGTGTGTGTGTGTGTAGATGGTAAAGGTGGAACGTCTGCAAGTAAAGCAGTTAAAGTCTCATACCAAGCACAATTCTTCCAATAAAATGGTTCAGATCTACCACAAAAAAGGTCAAGAAAACCAATTAACTTGCTCTTCCAAATCCTGGATCCACAAAAGGGGAATTCAGAAGAAGAAAAAAAGGATTCCGATTTTATCTGTAAGATCTTTCAAATTTATTTGTGTAAGAATATGAGTGTGTGAGTTAGGTGTTGCCTGTATTGTGAGGACAAAATGTCTCTGTAAGGAAAGTAAACTCTGAAACACTCCAATAGTCCCCATGAGGAAAAAAACAGCTTACTAAATGTTATAATTCAAGCATGGGTGTCCGTCAGACCGAGATAATGGTTTTGTTTCTTAAAAATGCACAGCTTTAGACTTGAACTGCTGGTGTGGATTACTTGTTGATCATTGTGATGTTTTTATTAGCTGTTTGAACTCTCATTCTGATGGCACATTTTAATGCAACTATTCCTTTAAGGTTATTAGGTAAAATCCATCATTCACAGTCGATTCTGTCATCACCTGTCTACCCTCAGGTCACTCCAAACTCCTGTAACCTTTACCTGTAGAACACAAAATAGGTTATTATGAAAATGTCAAAGCTGCTCTAATCCATACAATAGAAATGCATGATTATCATTGGCTGTCAAGTTGTACTTTTTCTTATTTATTTATTATGCCTTTGGAAATGTTTAGAACCACCACTGGCTTCCCCTCAAAAATAGTACATAATGGTCAGTATGAAAATAACAGCAGTTAACAAAAACAAATTAGTATTTGTGTGTTTTTATTTATTTATTTTAAGATCAGAAGCCAATTTAAACAGCATTTACAGTCTACCGAAACAATACGATTAGAATTAGATTCTGGCTTTGGAATCTAATAAATCCAACAAAGAAAGAAACTAAATGTTTCAAAATTGAAACTGTATAACATTCATATATTTCCAGGTATTTGTCATAATCCTTGTCTCCTACCACAGCTGTCATGAAGTTTTGAAAAGTGTTTGGCCAAATGCAGTGAAGAAACACATTGAACATTACTACCAGATACTCTTAATACATTTTATTGTCATGCAGTTTTACCAATATGAGAGGAGGTTTTGAGCAAAAAACAATAATTGAATATTTAAATTGAACGTTACATTTACATGCTCTTCATGTAAAGGCATAATTTGACTGGGTAACTTTTTATTATGAGCAGACAGTGTTACTGCAGTTTACTAAAACCATACTAAAACATTTCTATGTGCAATAAGTAAACAAAACATTATCTGAAATAGAAATATAACAAACTTATTTTATTTCATCTACATTTCTCATTTTTATTTGATTTAACATGATGCACTTAACTCTAAAACTAAAACTGCTAATGAACATAAATAAAAATGGTAACACTTTACAATAAGGTTTCATTAGTTAACTACTTTAGTTACTAGTTGAACTAAGAATGAACAATACTTCTACAGCATTTATTATTCTTAGATAATATTAATTTAAACATTTACTAATGCATTATTAAAATCAAAAGTTGTGTGTTAACATTAGTTAATGCACTGTGAACTAATATGAACTAACAATGAAAAACTGTATATTTATTAATAACTAAAGTTAACAAAGACTAATAAATACTTTAATATTGATCAATGTTTGTTTATGTTAGTTAATAAATGAACTAATGTTAACAAATTACACCTTATTATAGAGTGTTGCCATAGAAATATTCAATTCAATTCAATTCAATTCAGATTTATTTGTATAGCGCTTTTTACAATGCAAATAGTTACAAAGCAACTTTACAGAAAATTATGTTTCTACAATATTTAGTAATAGCTTATAAGTGGTGACTGTCAGTTTGTGCACGTATGACAGGATTACCAAAAGTCCAGCGTTTTGTGACCTTAGGGTGCGTGATGGGTTGTAGCATTGTAGAAGGCTAGTTAGGTACGCAGGAGCTAAACCATTTAGGGCCTTATAGGTAAGTAATGATAATTTGTAACTGATACGGAACTTAATAGGTAGCCAGTGCAGAGACTGTAAAATTGGGGTAATATGATCATATTTTCTTGACCTGGTAAGGACTCTAGCTGCTGCATTTTGGACTACCTGTAGCTTGTTTATTGACGAAGCAGGACAACCACCTAGAAGTGCATTACAATAGTCCAGTCTAGAGGTCATAAATGCATGAACTAGCTTTTCTGCATCAGAAACAGACAACATGTTTCGTAGCTTGGCAATGTTTCTAAGATGGAAGAATGCAGTTTTTGTAACATGGGAAATATGATTTTCAAAAGACAAGTTGCTGTCTAATATAACACCCAGATTGTTGAATGTAGAAGAAGTAACATTACATCCGTCTAGTTGCAGATTGTAATCTACAAGATTCTGTGTAGTGTTTTTTGGTCCAATAATTAATATCTCTGTCTTATCCGAATTTAATTGGAGAAAATTATTGGTCATCCAATCTTTTACATTTTTAACACACTCTGTTAGCTTAGATAATTTAGAGGTTTCATCTGGTCTCGTTGAGATATATAGCTGAGTATCATCAGCATAACAGTGGAAGCTAATTCCGTATTTTCTAATAATATTACCAAGGGGCAACATGTATATTGAAAATAGAAGGGGACCTAGGACGGATCCTTGTGGCACTCCATATTTTACTGATGATAAATGAGATGACACCCCATTTAAGTAAACAAAATGGTAGCGATCGGACAGGTAGGATCTAAACCATCTTAGAGCCTGCCCTTGAATACCTGTATAGTTTTGTAATCGATCTATGAGTATGTCATGATCTATGGTGTCGAACGCAGCACTAAGATCAAGTAAAACTAGAAATGAGATGCAGCCTTGATCCGACGCAAGAAGCAGGTCATTTGTAATTTTAACAAGTGCAGTTTCTGTGCTATGGTGGGGCCTAAAACCTGACTGAAATTCTTCATACAGATCATTTTTATGCAGGAAGGTGCTCAATTGAGCAGACAACTTTTTCTAAAATTTTTGACATAAATGGAAGATTTGAAATAGGCCTATAATTTGCCAGTTCACTAGGATCTAGTTTTTTGTTTCTTAATAAGAGGCTTAATAACCGCCAGCTTGAATGGTTTTGGGACGTGACCTAAAGATAACGACAAGTTAATAATATTGAGAAGCGGTTCTTCGGCTACAGGTAACAGCTCTTTCAGTAATTTAGTGGGTACAGGATCTAATAAACATGTTGTTGGTTTAGATACAGTGATAAGATTATTTAGCTCTTCCTGTCCTATAGTTGTAAAGCACTGCAGTTTATCTTTGGGTGCGATGGATGAAACTGAAGTGTTAGACGCTGTAGAATCTACATTCGCTATTGCATTTCTAATTTTATCTATTTTATCAGTGAAGAAATTCATAAAGTCATTACTATTTAACGTTGGTGGAATATTTGAATCAGGTGGCATCTGGTAATTTGTTAACTTAGCCACTGTGCTAAATAAAAACCTTGGATTGTTTTGGTTATTTTCAATGAGTTTGTGGATATGCTCTGCCCTAGCAGTTTTTAGAGCCTGTCTATAGCTGGACATACTGTTTTTCAATGCAATTCTAAAAACTTCCCAGTTAGTTTTTCTCCATTTGTATTCAAGACTACGAGTTACTTTCTTGAGAGAGTGAGTATTACTGTTATACCATGGCACAGTACATTTTTCTCTAACCTTTTTCAATTTGATGGGGGCAACCGCTTCTAATGTATTAGAGAAAATAGTGCCCATGTTGTCAGTCATTTCGTCTAATTCATGTGTATTTTTGGGTACAAATAGCAGTTGAGATAGATCAGGCAGGTTATTTGCGAATCTGTCTTTGGTGGCTGGAACAATAGTTCTGCCCAGACGGTAACGCTGAGACATATAGTTAATATCAGTTATACGCAGCATGCACGATACAAGAAAATGGTCTGTAATATCATCACTTTGGGGTACAATATCTATAGCAGTAAGATTGATTCCATCCGATATAATTATATCTAGTGTATGATTAAAACGATGAGTGGACCTGGTGACATTTTGCTTGACTCCAAAAGAGTTTATTAGGTCAGTAAACGCAAGTCCTAATGTAACATTTGTATTATCAACGTGAATATTAAAATCTCCCATGATTAGCGCCTTATCAACTGTAACCAGAAGGTCTCAGAGGAAATCTGCAAATTCTTTTAGGAATTCTGTATACGGCCCTGGTGGTCTGTACACAGTAGCCAGAGCAAGAGATACATTTGATTTCTTTTGCATGTCTGACAGTGTAACATTAAGCAGAAGTATTTCAAAAGAGTTAAACCTGTATCCTGTTTTCTGGGTAACATTGAGAATATCACTATATATTGTTGCGACACCTCCGCCACGACCAGTCTGACGGGGCTCATGCTTATAACAGTAGTTTGGTGGAGTAGACTCATTTAGACCAAAATAATCATTTGGTTTTAGCCAGGTTTCAGTCAAGCAGAGTACATCAAAACTATTATCTGTGATCATTTCATTTACAATAACTGCTTTGGGTGTGAGTGATCTAATATTTATGAGCCCAAACTTTAAAGATTGTTTTTATTCTTTTACTTGACATGTTTCTGGTTTAATCATGATAAGATTTTTTTCTAGATCCTACATTAAATTTATATTTTGACCTCACTATTCGGGGAACAGACACAGTCTTAATAGATTGTACAGCGCAAGTACTTTTATCATTTAAGCGGGTGGAACAAAAGTCATCATAATAGTTATTTGAGAATTGTCTTACTAGTCACATGGAGCAAAGTGTCCTGGAGATGTTATCAGATGTTGAGAGCAGATCCGCTCCGACTCTGCTGGGGTGCAGACCAATCAGCGCGAAACAGCCTAGGACGCTCCCAGAAAAGATTCCAGTTATTAACAAATAGCAGTTTCTGTTCTTTGCACCATGACAACAACCATTCATTTAAAGCAAAAAGTCTACTGAACTTTTCGTGTCCTCGTCGATACGTGGGCAGTGGTCCTGACACGATGATCGTCGTCGCGGGCGTCGTGCTGCAAACCGTCTGGATCAGGCTGCTGAAGTCCCTCTTCAGCGTCTCCGTCTGCTGCAGCGTGGTGTCGTTAACCCCGGCGTGAAGCACGGACGTGTCGGACGATGGAGTCCCCGATGATCACAGCGTCGCGTCCTGTCTCGCGGAGGGGAGCGAAGCGGTTCCGTGTGGAGATCTCGAAGACCGGAGGGGGAGAAGTCGTCGCCCGGGGCCTGGCTCGCGTCCTCCGCTGTGGATGCACCCAGGGTCTGTGGTGTCCCGGCGCCTGAGTGAAGGACATCTGGGAAGATCGCGTCCTGTGTGCACCGGGCCTGTGCAGAGAAACACACGGAGTAGACGTGGTGGGACTGTTAACAGCACGCTATATACTTACCCCGGACTTGTGAGCGTCAGCCCGCTCTCTCAGCTGGGCCTGCCTCACCTCCAGGTCGCGAATCTGCTTCTCCACGGCCTCGAGCTCGAGCTGCGTGTCCTCACCTGCAATCAAAGGTAGACATTCATCCACCATTAAAGCAAGTAACAGTGAGTACAGCAGTGGTAATGTGTGTGAATAGAGTATTAGCAATGTAAGCGCAGTTAGCAGCAACCACGCCGCTGATGCTAACGGGCTATAAGCTAATAGCGGACCCAGGAGCTCAAAATAAAACTAGTGATAACGAGGCGCTCTGATTGTTTTTGTTGAGGATATATTCACACGTTATATAAACGGAAACGATGGTGTATTCATTTTTTCTTTTTTAAGATAAAAATAGTCGATAAAAAGAATATAGTGACGGAGCTCAAACGCAGTACAGGCGCCAACAACAAAAAGGAAGTGACATATCCCAGTGACGTATAAAAAAAGTATACTTACAAATATACATATTTTTTATTACTAATAGTACTATAATAACAATCACTAATACAAGAAACACCAAATTAGTTCACTTGAGCTAAATGAAAAGTGAGAATATAAGAATAAAATAAAAAATAAAATATGAAAATAAACGTTCAAGTAAGTATCCCAATTCAATGAAAATAACACTGGTGCCAGTTCACTAACAGTAACCACTGACTCATACAGCTGCATTTTCTACAGTTCAGTTTTATGATGGATGTCATAAAGTATGTCCAAATTCTAATCTGGCATCTCAGATAATGAGTTGCACAACCATGAACAAAATGATAATGCTTGAATCATATGTGATTTGACAGCAATCCTTGAAATGACCTAACCAGAGGAAGAACTACTATGAAGGGCTGCCTTTGTTACTAGGAAACATCATATCATAGAAGTTAATGAACTCCTCTGACATTCATTCAGCAACACTGCTCTATTGTAGCCTAGAAATCTAGACGCACCCTAGCGGCAGCAAAATGTATTTCGCAGCCTAGAGTACAGCAGCAAAAACCCAGATTGGGTCAAGCCAATAACGTCGTATATAGAGCAGGCGGGGCGGGCTTAACATATGACGACAGAGAGTTGCGACGGCTGCCACTTGAAAACAAAGAATGGCGGCTGCAGCTGTCGAACAACGATCTTTTGAATCGGCTTTGGCCGCGACTCTGGAGGACTTGGAGTTAAGTTTCTCTTTAAGAAAAGAGCAAAGAACGGCGCTTAAGTTTTTTTAAAAAAGGAAGATGTGTTTGGAGTTTTTTTTATTTTTATTTTTTTATTATTGAATACAAAATTATATACACAACCAAGGCAAATGTAATCATACTACAATATGTAAAACATTCGAAATGAAAGGTTCGACACAAATTAACTAAAAATTACTTAAAAGAAAAAGAAAATAGACATGCATGAAATCATATCTTACATCTCAGATAGGTTATAAAAAATAAATAAATAAAATAAAATAAAAATTAAATTAAATTAGATTAAGGGGCAATATTACACCAAATCATATGAAATCAAAAGATCAATCAGTTTCATCGCACTCCTACCTCTCATTCTCTCAAGGGCTTTAGAAAAACACTTTAGATCATTTTTGAGATGTGTTTGGAGTTTTGCCGACTGGATACGCTCTGACTACGTCACCTTCTTCGTTGCTCTGATTGGTTGTAGCGCTATCCTATTGCGTGCAGAGGGATTTTGAGAGACAGCCGTTTATCCCGCCCCTCGGAGTAAGCCTCGTCTATGGAGAGTTTCCAGACTAAACATCTTGATGTAAGTCTGGCTGGCCAGGCTAGCTCTATTGGTCTGTGGCTCAACAGCTTCATCTGCTGGCCTCATAGAAAATACTACAATTCAGTATGTTGTACATAAAGCTTACGCGGTTATTTTGTTATGTCATGTAAATTAATATCCTCAGAATGTAAATGTCCCCAAAATGGCCCAAACGTTAGATGAAACCTATGTAAGCATGTGGCAAGTGCGGAACTCCCATAGTTCAAGGGGCTCCAACTGCGCATGCGCGCTTGTCAGACGGGACGTAAACAAGCTACAGGAAGTGCAGCTGTTACATTCATAACAGAAGGTTTGTGAATGGATTCTTTTTTAATATATTTGTACATGTTCCCTAATATTTTGTCATGGAATATAGCTTATTTTATCGTTCATACAATGTATTTGTGCTTTAATAGTGTGAGAGGTTGACTGTGTCAATAAAATCAGAGGTTTGTTAGCAAGCATGCTATGTTTATGAATATACTTTTATGTAACTTACCGTTAAATATTATATTATTAGCACCGTTGGTATTATATATGTTTTTCTTGCATCTTTTAAGTGCGGTTCATTAATAGTTTTAACGCGTTTAAAGGTAATCTGTCATGTGGTCCGGCTTGTTTAATTCAAACGAAACAGCTGCTGTCAGGAGAAATGCATTCTGCTCTTCAGTCGTGAAAATAATTTCCTCATAATTAGTTGCCTCTAAAGCACCATGATTGTATAAGTACCTGTTTTGAATGTATTATTTGATTTATTTTTAGATGTGGTGGGGCAGTACACACACACGCACACACACACGCACACACACCAAGGGTTTAAGCATTTATTTATTTATTTATTAAGTTTTCTGTTTAATTTAATTGCAATTTTGTTTTTGTTTTCTTGAGCAAGAAATGAATATCATACATTTTTCTCTGATTTACAGAAGAGATCCACTAAAGTGTCATTCAGTGTAACAGTCTTGTCAGGCATGTTTACAACAGTAATCAGTTCAATTTATGACATATTAAAAGACTAATTATTTTCACCCCAAATACTAATTAGGTGTAATTTTACAGTTTTAAAATTTGCCACTGTCCTAGGTTTTGCCCATTTGTCAGTAAGAATGTTTTACTCATTTAAAACACAATACAATTTAATATGCTCCCTTATTCTTTTACATATTTTAACATGTACATGTCAGAATAAGCATGTTGTTTGAATTTTTACATAAATATTGTGTCACACTGAATGACTATGTAACATTATTTAAACCAAATTTTGACATTTTATCTTCCAAAAACTTATCTGAAACATTTATTGTGCTTTTTATGGACATAAAATCACTTTTGTAAATTTCTATTAATGCAGACATGTTAACGTCTTTGACCCATGTACATATGTATAATGGGTAGTAGACATTAAACTTGAGCAGTGAGTCATACTAAAGCCTAAAACTGATCTAAAATTATTGTTTTCTGTACAGTCTGTAAGTCGGATTATTTTACATGCACATTTTAATTACAGTATCTTAACTTCACGCTAATTTATTGTTTAGATGAGTAAAAAAAATAATAATTAAAACTGAAATATATAATATTTTGTGAGTGAACTGAGCTCTTTTAAAGTAAACATGAACTCAAAAGTGACCATTTTTACTGTCTAAATACAGGTTTCTGGTCTTGTTGTGAATGATTTGTAAATGCAAGTTTTTTTCTAAGGAAAATACTTTTTTCTTTGTAGTTTTTATATCAGTATGTAATAACTTTATGTCAGTTCTGAAAGATAAAATCAAGGCCACCCCACCTTTTTTTTCTTGTTGCATACTCTGTTTCATTGTGATCTGAGCTCATAGATCATTTTTCTTCATTAAACATGTCTGTTGGTATTTGATGGTATTTATGGAGAAAAATGAGCTGGTTTGGGTTTAAAGTTAATTGTTTTATTTTCCAAATAAAACGTTGTTTTACTTTTTTTACTTTACTTTTTTTAATCAAACAATATAATCATTCAGCTATAGATCACTTTTCATTAAACACTGTAGCTCAAAGTGCTACTAGTTGGTGCTTTTTTAAGTTTTCACAACTTCTAGTTGTTGTTATGAATGGCTTGGGACTGAGTTTATTTATAGTTTTGTCTAATTACTGTTTTTGTGCTGTTGTTGGATTTTTGATCATGATTCTAGTAGTCCATTAAATCACTGATCAGTTTAGAATAGAGAAGGTGACTTCGTTAATAATTCTCATCCCATAAAACCATTTTAAGTGCAGTGACAAAATTAATGGGTTTTTTGATATGCATAAACCCTTATGGTCACCAGAGGGCAATGGTGTCATGATATTATATGAGCTGGTTTGAGCATTTAATCACACTTAAATTCACACAGAGTTTACAGAATGGGTTTTGAGAGACATCACGATCATTTGTTAAAAGGTTATCTGTTCTTCTGATGCAAGAACACTGCTGTTTACAAAACACTGCTGCTATGAGGGCATAATGTCTGCAAAATATGTTTGAACAAACACAGATAGGAGACTCATTGCACACAGTTCAGTTCAGGTTCACCGTTGTACATCAGAAAGAATCTGCCATCCTGAAATGGGATATAAAGTGTGAGATTTTCAAATAACTTGTTAGATTTTGCCTCTCAGGTGACATGGAAAGGTGACGTGTCATCAGAGTCAACAGCCAATCCCTGGGCATCGTGCTGCAAGGAGCCAATAGCAGGGTGGCGCAGAGATGACAGAGTGCTTCCTGCCACCCAGTAGCAGCCCTGCAGAGCAGAGGAGGGCGGAGCATCCTGGGGGCGTGGCTCGTACCCCGAGCTCTGAAGAGATCAGCCCCACTAAGTTCCCAGGTCTGTACCGTACGGGCGACCCTTCACCTCCTCACGACGGACACCACCATGAGCCACCCGAGGTGGCATCTGATGACGAAAAGGAGCACAACAAGAAGAAGAACAAGTTTAAGAAGAAGGAGAAACGCAGTAAGTTAAACACACTCACACTGCCCTTATACAGGTGCCCTTATACTGATACTTGCATCTAAATAAAGACTTGAATGTTGTTGCATTAGATCACAAGATATAACGCAACAAGTGACATTCAGTGTAAACACAGAAACCACAGGAGCACTTTTCATGCCACTTATGTTATTTTGGTATCACTGAGAGACTTATTATAGTTCTTATAATTTTTTACAATTGTTTAGTAATCTAGTTGTTTTTCTCATTTTGTATATGCAAACTATGAAATATGTGTAACTATATATTAGTTTTCAATACATGAGTGAAGTTTAAACTGATCAAAGGTTACAGTAAGAGATTTTCAATGTTACAGAAGATTTCCGTTTAAGATAAATGCTATTTGAACTCTCTATTCATCAAAGAATCCTGAAAAATGTATCAGTTTCTAGAGGAATATGGAGCAGCAAAACTGTTTTCAGCATTGATGATAAAAACAAACATATTTGAGCACAAATCGGCATATTAGAATGATTTCTGAAGGATCATGTGACACTGAAGACTGGAGACATGATCCTGAAAAACATAAAAAAAGTTTTGAAAAAGACTTTTGAATGGTACATTGAGATAGCATCTAAAGACTAGTAAGATATCATTTTTGTAGCTATACAGCCCAGCTCTAGTTGATAGTATGGACTTCTGCCCTCAGTGTGCATATGTTCCAGTTTCTCTACAGCCTCAGAGTGAATTCATTGTTTTTCTGCCGCTATATTTAGCCTCCCTGCCGCAGCCTATTGCACACAAGCAGGAAGTGATGGAGCTTTTAAAGACACACCCTGTCCATCCCTGTAGGTGTGTTATGGTGGCTGAGGAGGGGCCGGTCAGGAATACTGTCTGATGGGGTCAGAGCCGTGTTTGTGAGCTGCTGATTACTGTTCGGCTCAGGGTGAAGTCAGTGTCAGGACAGGGAAATAGATCACTAAAACAGGGGGATATTGTCAAATTGTAAGCTGACCTCTTTAGAGCAGGCTTCAGTGTTTTTCTGTCGCTCTCGTTTCGTTCTGCTCTTCACAGTCTCACCTAACCTTCAGAGACACAGACGGTGGGATGGTAAATTTTGCTCAGCCGTTAATAGGACGGTTTCTTTTTAGCTTCTCTTCTCTTCTCTTCTCTTCTCTTCTCTTCTCTTCTCTTCTCTTCTCTTCTCTTCTCTTCTCTTCTCTTCATCACCTTATCTCTTCTTTTTCATCACTTTTTCCTTAAGCCGAGGGATACGCTGCGTTCCAGGAGGACAGTTCTGCCGATGAGGCCGAGAGCCCATCTAAGATGAAGCGGTCCAAGGGCATCCACGTCTTCAAGAAGCCCAGTTTCTCCAAGAAGAAAGAAAAGGACTTCAAAGTGAAGGAAAAGGGGCCTAAAGAGGAGAAGGCCAAGGACAAGAAGTCCAAAGACCTGACGGCAGCGGATGTGGTGAAACAGTGGAAAGAGAAGAAAAAGAAGAAAAAGCCCAGCGCCGAGCCCGAACCTGTCATCACAGAAGCGGCGACGACGTTCCGGCCAATCTTCGGAGCGCCTTTAGCGGAAGCGGTGAGGAGAACGGTGCTGTATGATGGGATACAGCTCCCGGCCGTCTTCAGAGAGTGTGTGGATTACATCGAGAGCTACGGCATGAAATGTGAAGGCATCTATCGTGTCTCTGGTACGACCCTGTTCTACTTCCTGTGAACTGAAATCTCATGTTTATGTTTATTTAAAGGAATATTCTGGGTTGTTTTCGATTATTGCACACAATAATTTTTAGTAATGCACTGACCTAATATTAATTATTAATAAGAATTTTATTATTAACCTAAATTGTTACCAATAAAAAGGTCCTGTACATATTATTTGTCCAATTGTCTAATAAAATATATGAGGAAGAAATCAAATTATCGACAGTATGCTATTAACATTAAGCTAAAAATCACCCAGAATATTCCTTATTAAGCTAATTTCCTTGACTCTAATTTGGGATGGCACCCTGTTACTAGGGTGTAAAATGTTATTTTTTCTCCTACCAGACAAACATTTTTTGCCACCCATTTTTATTTTCTCAATTTAAATATATATAAAAACAACAACAACAAACATTTATTATACAGTTCAAACATTTGGGGTTGTAAAAGTTTCTTAATGTTTTTAAAAAGAAGTCTCTTATGCTCACCAAGGCTGTGATTATTTGATCAAAAATACAATATTGTAATTTTCTTAAAATATTATTACAATTTAAAGTAACTATATTCTATTGGAATAGATTTTAAAATGGAATTTATTCCTGTGATGCAAAGCTGAATTTTCAGCAGGCATCAGTTGTGCTGCTTAATATTTTTTTGTGGAAACCAGATTCTGTGATGAATAAAATTTAAAAGAACATAATTTACTTGAAATATAGATCTTTTGTGACATAAATATTTTTACTGTCACTTTTGAGCAATTTAAAGTAACCTTGCTGAATAAAAAAAAAATGCATCTTACTGACCCCAAACAGCAGTGTATATATTAAAATGAACAAATGTGCAAAGCAAATAATAAAAAAAAAAAAACATATCTTTAATCTCAATGTGTTTTCACATCTGTGTCCAAATTTAGACACTTTAAAACCTTATCGTTTTTTCAGATTTAAATTGTTCCTACCTTAAAAGTGAAATTTGGGTCACTTTTTGGTCCACTTTTGATAGAATCAAAATCCATTTTCCATTTATGATGTTTAATACAATGCGAGACCACTCAAATGAAGTCACATGCTTAGGTCTATCTCAGTGTTACAAATATCTGAACAGACAACAAAGACATGCACCTTACCCGCTTTTCTTTTGTCTGCACGTAAAAGTCCAAATGAAATGTTTCCACGTTGTTCCTGTAGGTATGAAGTCAAAGGTAGATGAGCTGAAAGCAGCGTACGACCGTGAGGAGTGTCCGTGTCTGGAGGAGTATGATCCTCACACAGTGGCCAGCCTGTTGAAGCAGTACCTGCGAGAGCTACCTGATAACCTTGTGAGTAAAGAGCTGGTGCAGCGTTTCGAGGAGGCCTGCGGGCGGCCCAGCGAGGCAGAGAAACTGCAGGAGTTTCAGAGGCTCCTGGGGGAGGTTCCCACGGGGAGCAGACTCCTCCTGGCCTGGCTCATCACTCACATGGACCACGTCATCGCCCGCGAGACAGACACCAAGATGAACATCCAGAACATCTCTATTGTGCTCAATCCCACCGTACAGGTGAGTCTGTGATCTACAGGTGGTGTTTGCTTGATGCCTTAAGCCTTATTCTACATTTGTATTGGCAGGTCTGAAAATGTTTTAAAAAATGAACATGCTACATTAATCAATTCTTCAAATGAAATTATTATAAAATATACCACTATTATAAAATATACCAATAATTTATACATTAACATTTATATTGAAATATTATTATAGAATATTTTAGGCATGTAGAAGGACTTTTATCACTGATTTACAATCAGATGATTAGTTTAATAATTTTTTTTCTTAATATGAATTTTCTGAAAATTAGGCATGCTTATTTACTATAATTTTTGTTGTTAATAAAAAAACAGCGTTTCATGTTTTATCAATCCACACTCTTTCTTCTCACATTAAAACAGATTAGTTTTAGCGGAGTAAATATTGTGAGTGATATTGGCCATTTTTTTCAATTGCAATATTACAAGACATTATTTCTAATGTTTTAATAATAAATGCATTTATTTACTTGTTTGTTTTACTTTTTAGGTCTATAGAAGAACATTTCTTAACACAGGATGATTTGATTATATTCTCACCCATTTGAAATCAAGATGATTTAAATAAAATTAAAGCTTCCTTCCGCTTATTTAACCTTATCACTAATTATTATTTCAAATACTGGATTTCAAGTTTCTTGTATTACTGCATAATCTTTTTTCAAATATCATGAACGATAATGGTCCTTTTTCCATGTGCAATACAAAAAGTTAATTTTGTATCCTGGATTGAAGTACATAGTAAAGGTTTTATTCTGTACGGGAAGTTTAGTATAGTAAAATGTTGCAAACTTGCTATTCATCATTAATATTCTTACAGTAGATGGTTTTAGACACATTGTTCTGCTCTCAGACTGAAGGCTGTTCTACTTTATAGTCTCTCAGGACACATGGAGGATAGAGGTGCCCTCATACTGCTAATGAGATCTTTGTTTGGGGACATTTTTATTTGAGAGAGGACTGCAAATGATGTGGAGAAGAGCGAGTGGCATGATTGGGCAATAACAATAAATTTACCTTCCATAAACTGTGGTTCTGTTTTATTTTAATGTTCACCATGGCTGTTTATGCTTGACACAAAATCAATCCATTGCTCTTTATGGTTTGTAGATTGGGAATCGTGTGCTGTACGTGTTTTTCACTCATGTCCGCGAGCTGTTCGGTGATGTGGTTCTGAAGCCAGTCGTCCATCCTCTACGTTGGTCCAATATGGCCACCATGCCGACCCTACCTGAGACCCAGGAGAGCATTAAAGAGGAGATCCGCAGACAGGTGGGGCACAGAACTGACACAAGACAGCTATAGTCCTACACGAGTTCTTTGAAATCTCTGACTTTTAATTGCAGATTTCTGAACACTGTTTGAGAGGTTGTGATCTTTTTCTCAAGAGGAACTTTATTTGCTCTAGGACAGCTGAGATTTGTTGAGGTCTTGTTTGTGAGTTATAGTGAAACCAAAAATTGTCAGCATAAAAAGGCATTTTCCATTCCAGCCGAAATGGTTTTGGAGAACAGAAATCTTTGACCAAAACAGTGCCATTTATTTAGTGCTTCTCCGATGGCACGTATTATACTTTTACTTAACCAGTTAGTGATGTTTTACGAAATATATGTTTGAATACATCTGGTATGAATAAATCTGTCATGATTGTTTGTTATGTTTATATGTCAACAACAAATTGGAACAGGAACAAGAATTCTAGTTCATCCAATTTAAACGTTTATATAAATATATATATATATGGAAACTACTTCTTCAATTTTCGGTGTTTGTGTAAAAAGTTAATTTCAATGCATCACTATCATTTTACATGCGTGCATGTGTTTTTCTGCAGGAGTTCCTCTTGAACCGTCTGCACAGAGATCTGCAGGCCGGTGTGAAGGATCTGTCTAAGGAGGAGAGACTCTGGGAGGTGCAGCGGATCGTCACTGCACTGAAACGCAAGCTCCGCGAGGCCAAGAGACAGGCAAGAGATCTGACCCCTGACCCTTGCTTTTCTAGACATCAGCACATATACAGTCTCATAATAAGATTTTCTGAGAATGAAGAATCAAATGCAGAAAGTGGTCGTTCACATACCGTGCCTAAAAACACGCTTTCTGTTTTTTTCTAAAGCGTCTGGGCATTTGTGCTCCGGAGAGGTAAACAAGCATGACCTGCACTCTCCATGAAGAGCAGAAGTTTCAGCAAAAAAGATTTTATCTCGATGCGGCACAGGTGCACCTAGGAAAAAATGAGCGCGTCGTACTGCATGTGCTTTGCGACTGTGTCACTTCCAAAATGAACACGACTGCTGTGCGTCTACATTTGAAATAACGAACTTGAGCATGCAAAAGACATGATATGTGAACGACCCCTAATGCTGACATTTTAGATAAAATAAAAATTAAGAACGTTATAAGTCCAAATGCAGAGAGGTATTGGGTAGAAATTAGGAACATTTATTATATGGAAGAATTAAAGGATAGTTCTCACAAAAATTACCCAATGTTTTCCCCACCCTCAAGCCATCCTAGGTTCTACATCATCTGCTGGAATGCCACTTGCTCGTGAACGTGTGTACGACAGTTAGCAGAAGCTAAAGATTACGGTTAATTGTTAATTTAGTCAGCTGCAAATATGTCTTGACCCCAAAAGAATTCTAACAAAAGGTTTCTCAGTGGTTTACAGTAGTATCAAATGTATTTAAAAACATACTAAAAGTTTACCAAAGTTTGACTCCAAGAAAGGCCCCGTTTTTCAAAATGGCTGCCGCCAGGTCCTTAAAATGACCAGTACTCCTTTGTATTCCTCCTAGACCAGAAACATTAGTGCCTGATACATGTTTTGGCCATGTAATATTCTAATTAGCATATTTGCATGATAGATAAGTGATTACAAGTCCAATTATATATTAAAGCAATATTACAAGCATATTAATGGGAAAGATATGTACAATTTCCCTTAAGTACAGGTACATGTAAAAAAAATAAATAAATAGAATATCATGGAAAAGTTCTTAACTTTTTTGGAATTTAATTTAAAAAAGCAAACTTTTTATATTCTACATTCATTGCACAAACACTGAAATATTTAAAGAGTTTTTTGTTTGAGTTCTGATGGTTACGACTTACAGCTTCAGTATCTCAAAAAATGTGAATATTTTCTCAAAGATCAATATATTACAAAAAAAATATTTACAAAACAGAAATGTTCAAGATCTCCAAAGTAGGTTTAATAATGCACTCAATACTTGGTTGGGGCTCCTTTTGCAATTACTGTCTGTGGCACTGCAGGTCGCTTTGATAGCGGTCTTCAGCTCCTCTGTATTGTTTGTCAGATGTTACTTATCTTCCTCTTCACAATACCCCATAGATTCTCTGTGAGGTTCAGGTCAGGTGAGTTGGCTGGCCAATCAAGCACAATAATATCATGGTCAGAAAATCCCTTGGAAGTGGTTTTGGCACTGTGGGTAGGTTCTGAAGGGTTTTGCACTTTGTTTTATGTTTTGTTTCTTGTGTCTAGTGTCAGCATAAGGCTTTGTTAATTGTTTTCTCGGCCATGTGCTCCTTTAGCCCCTCCTAGTTGTTTCCTTTTTACCACACCCCCTTGTTAGCCTGGTTAGTCTTATTGTGCTCACCTGTCCCTCATGTATTTTCCTCCTTATTTGTAGTGTAGTTCTACCTACCTGGCACTTGGTCTGTTTCAGAGTCAGTGGTTAACAAGTGTCTGAGCTCTGCTCTATGGTGCCTTGTGTGGTCTTCTCCATCAGCCTGGTTTTGCTGCCCCCTCTGTTGCCAAGTATTCTGCCAGTTGTTTCCTGAAGCTTCCCCAGTGGCCTCCCCTAGCTGTTCCTCCCCTACTGTTTTCCTGTTGTGGTATCTATTGTTCAATTCACTACCCTCTTGTATCAGTCTGTTTTGTCAATAAAACCTTATTACCTCACACTGAAATTGGGTCCTCGCTCCTAGATCCCTGACATGGGTGCTAAATTCCTGCTGTAAAATTAAATCTCCATTTAGCTTGTCAGTAGATGGAAGTATAAAGTCCTACAAAATCTCCTGGTAGATGGCTGTATTTACTTTGGACCTGATAAAACATAATGAACCAACACCAGCAGATGTCACGGCACTAAAATCATCACTGACTTCAGAAACTTCACACTGGACTTTGGATTCTGTGCCTCTCCAGTCTTCCTCCAGACTCCAGACCTTGAATTCCAAATGAAATGCAAAATTTACTTCCATCTGAAAAGAGGACTGTGAACCACTGAGCAACAGTCCAGTTCTTTTTCTCCTTATCCCAGGTGAAATGCTTCTGATGTTTTTTTATTTTGGTTCAGGAGTGGCTTGGTTTTAGGAATGTGACAGCTGTAGCCCTTTTCTTGAAGATGTCTGAGCGTGATGACTCTTGATGCGTTGACTCCAGCTTCAGTCCACTCCTTGTGAAGCTCTCCCAAGTTCTTGAATCTGCTTTTCCTGACAATCTTCCCAAGGCTGATGTCATCCCTGTTGTTTGTGCACATTTTCCTACCACACTTTTCCCTTCCAGTCAACTTTCTATAAATATATTTTGATACAGCACTCTGTGAACAGCCAGCCCTTTCAGCAATGACCTTGAGGCTTACCCTCCTTGTGGAGGATGTTGATGATTGTCTTCTGGACAACAGTCAAGTCAGTAGTCTTTCCCATAATTGTGGTTGCATGTTCTGAACTAGCTAATCAAGCTCAAAATGCAATATAAATTTTTTTTGAGATACTGAATTATACGAAAGTCGTAACAAACAGAATTAAAACAAAAAACTCTCGAAATATTTCTGTTTGTGTGCAATGAATCTAGAATATACAACAGTTTACTTTTTTTAATTAATTTACAAAAAATAAAGAACTTTTCTTTTTTTTAAGTAGTCAAGGATGAATTTTGTTTGAGCAAACTGGTATACACTGTGCTGCCAACAACATTACAATGAGTCAAGCAATATCAAATGTCAGTATTCTCTTCTACCATCTTCTGAATTGCTGAAAAATGTGAATTTAGTTTTGTTGGGTTTAGTATAATGCCACCTTTATACTCTAAAACATCTATAGAGGATGCATTACATATGCATTACCTTACTAAATTGAAATGAGTGACCATTTTAGAGGTTTCACACACAGGTCTCTGTTCAGGCTAATTCAGGGTTGTTTATGATCAAAGTTATGATCAAAGTTATACAACTCCAATTTAAGTTACTTTAGGGTGCAATAACTTTTACATTGAATGTAAAGTCTGTGTTTTAGCAAAAAAACACGTACTGAGTTGGAGTTACATGACATAGGCTAAATTGTTTACATCTCTGGTTCACCCCAAACAATGATAAAACCTTACAGTATTCTCACAAAATCATGTATTCCATAAGTATGTAATCATGTCAGTGCAATTTAGACAAGTCCAATGGATTCATAGACCCAGAAAACATGGGGTTAGACTAAGTCAAATAATGAAGGAGTTAGGATATTTTAAGGCTCCCTGCCCATCTTGGACACCATCTTGAAAATTACACCTTTCTAGTGGTCAAACTTTGGTAAACTTTTAGTATGTTATTAAGGACACCTAATACTACAGAAAACAGCTGAGAAACCTTTTGTTAGAATTTCTTTAGGGTTAGGTGTTTTATTTTCATTTATGCAGCCGCCTAATTTTAAATATGGATATTTTTCTTACACAAATGCATTGCTTTGCTTCAAAACACTGGAGAAGCTGTGTGGAGCACTTCTTATGATGGATGGATGCACTTTATTTTGTTTCAAAATCTCAAAACCCATTCACTGCCATTATAAAGCTTGGAAAAGCCAGGACATTTTTTAATATAACTCTGATTGTATCCGTCTGAAAGAAGAAAGTATATACACCTAGGATGGCTTGAGGATGAGTAAATCATGGGGTGATGTTCAATTTTGGATGAACTATCCCTTTAACCTTTATTTTGAGACTTAAAAGGGATCTGTTTCCAATATTTTGGGAGAAATGTATGGAGTACTGTAATGTAATGTAATTTTTTTTATTATCAATGATTGTGTATATGTAAACCTATGTCTGCCTCAAAAACAATTTATACCCCTTCTGTTTATTTATTTATTTTCCCCCTGTATTTCTTTAATACTATACAAAACATTTTGTTGAAAAATCAATGTTAAAAAAAGAGAGCGATGAATGACTGAACAAATCACAACAATTTTTAAAGAAATGGAACCAGATTTAAAGATTTTTTAAAATCAAAGATAAACTCTGAAAACCCTTTCGATTGTATATGCTGTTTATATTTATTTACTTTTTGCTGTTTAGTAGCTGTCAGTTAGCATGGTGCTAAATTATAAACAAACAAAAAGCTTTATTGTAGGCCGCTTCTGTAAGAAACTGCTCTCTAAAAACGTTTGCAAATTTAATTTATGCCCCATTTTTTTTCATCATGCCACACTTCTAGAAACCTCCTCATGTGTGGTTTCTTCTCTATCCCTCTGAATCTGCAGGAGTGTGAGACTAAAATCGCACAGGAAATCGCCAGCCTATCTAAAGAGGACCTATCAAAGGAGGAGATGTCTGAGAACGAGGAGGAAGTCATTAATCTTCTCCTGGCACAGGTGAGGCCACCTGCTCGAACGCTAGCGCTACTTTCACTGTGCTTCAGATGCTGGTTTGACACTGAAACGGCTTTCTGACAGATAAACAAATCAGCTGGTCAATGATAGGCAGCACTGTACTTTGCATAGTATATGCAACAGCAGTTTTTAACACGTGAACCCACAGAAACACATAATGTGCAGATGCTGGCATGTGAAAGATGGCTCTTTTTTCTGTCATATAGCATGTTCCAATTCTGCCCTACAGTTTTCTGCACCTGTGGATTGGGATGCAGCCGATGATTCTCTCTGTGTGATGTTTGGTTTGTTTCTCTACCTCCCCCTGCAGGAGAATGAGATCCTAACAGAGCAAGAGGAGCTGATATCACTGGAGCAGGTGCTGCGGAGGCAAATCGCCACAGAGAAAGAAGAAATTGAGCGACTACGTGCGGAGATCGCAGATATACAGAGGTGAGAGTTCACACACAGGTGAATTTATCAAACTTATTGCTAATTTTAATAATGCATGATTTCTGTGGGTAGCAACTTTTCTCTTCTGCTCACCAAAAGTACGGTCACATGATTCTTCAGAAATCATTCTAATATGCTGATTCGCTTAAGAAAGAGCTAAAAGTGTTGAAAACAGCTGTGCCTTAGTAAGCATAAGAATCTTCTTTCAAAAACATGAATTAATTATTATTTATTCCACACTTTAATGTACTTGTTATTGCCAGTAAATTTCAATCAAAACAGGGCTACAATGCAAGGGTCCTCTTACTTTTTCTTTCTTTGACTTTGTTTGATTGTTTTTCATTTTCTGCTTGAAATGACACACACACACACACACACACAGCCGTCAGCAGGGCCGCAGTGAAACAGAGGAGTATTCATCAGACAGTGAGAGCGAGAGTGAAGATGAAGAGGAACTGCAGATGATTCTAGAAGACCTACAGAAACAGAACGAAGAGCTGGAGGTGAGAAGGAAGGACGGGAAGATTTGTACAAAGTTAAAATTTGATTGACTATTTGCTGAGCCCTGTTCTCTTTAGTTACTGTTGCTAACTTTGTCAAGCTTACCTATTTGTGCCTGTTTTGTTGCGTTAAGTCTAATTGAATAAACTACATTAGAAATTATTATTATTATTATTATTATTATTAAATGTGTCCCAAGAAAACCGTTTACAGGTTTACAAAACAAGTAATTCTGGCTCTAAAATCTAATTGGATAAACCATGTTTAAAATTGCTGAAAATAGTCAACATACCAGCGTTATTTTAATATCATTGAGGTAATAATGTTAAAGTAATAGTATAGTTTTTTAAAATGTTTTGATTTATGTTTATATTTTAATTTTTGTAAAAAAAAAAAAAAAATCATTTTAGTGTTTGTGTCAGAAATTTTTAGTTCAGATATTTTAGTCCATAATTAGACTAAATTAAAATGAGAAATGTTGTCTTGGCTACTAATTCAGTTTTTATATAGATTTTTTTTATTTATTTCAGTGAGCATTCATTTTATTTAAAGTAAAAGAAATGAAATTCAAGTACCATCCTACATTTTTTTTATAGTTTTATCCTGATATACATCACAAAAGAAAATTCAAGTCGATTTTGCCAGTTTTAATGTGCACAGCAGATTGGCATCCATAAATGTCTAACTGCTTAATTATATTATTTGCTGCTTAGAATTTGGCCTAAACTACTTATTAAATTATATGCATCTTTAATTTTGTTTCTTTCCCTGCAGAATAAAAACACTCATCTGAATCAGGCCATCCATGAAGAACAGGAGGCCATATTGGAACTGCGTGTTCAGCTCCGCCTCCTTCAGAGCCACAAGCTACAACAGGATCTAACAGCCCCGCCCACTTCTGAACAGGCCCCACCCTCCCAGCCCAGCCCAGAGGAACGATCTAGAGTGGACGAGCCAATCAAACGCACCGCATCGGTTGCCATAGAATCCACTGCCGCAACCGCTGCCGCCCCAGCCAATGGGAAGCCTGGAAAAGATGTCATGAAGCCATCGCCCAGCAAAGACAAGAGGGAGGCCAACCAGTAAACCATCTGACCATCACTACATCTGCGCTTGTGTTTGCTCATCACATAACTGTGACATCTTGGGTCAAGGGTCAGCAAGGTGAAGTGAGATGTTTATTACACTGGGAGAAAACTGGACAGCAGAGGACAGAGGCGAGATGTGATCGGACGCGATCTGTGATCTGTAGGTCAGTAGGAGAGGCGAGTGTGGGAAACATTTCTGATTAGGTTAACTATAGAGTGAAATTGGATTCTTTTGATCGGTTTAAGTTTGTATGTGAAATTGCAGCAGCACAATCAGATCTTTGTGAGTGCTCAGATTCAAAGTGCCCTTTGACCCCTGTCTAAAAAGAGAGGCTAATTCTTTTTTTTTTTTCTCTAAATAGTAAAGAGTGTTAGAGGTTTGTGTTTAAAAATCCCAAGTTTGAAAAAAAAAAAATGTGAATCTCACCTGTTCAGGTCAATTTTTACTCCAAAATCAAAAGAAGAAAATATATTATATTATATTATATTATATTATATTATATTATATTATATTATATTATATTATATTATATTATATTATATTATATTATATTATATTATATTATATTATATTATATTATATTATATTATATTATATTATATTATATTATATTATATTATGCATTAAGAACATTAAGCCTGTTTTCAAGGCTATTATTATTATATATTTTTTTTTGCATTCTAACATTATTTACAATACTATTAAGCACTTTCCAGATAATAACTTTTCACTTTCTCAGTACCTTAATTCAAATAAAATGTCATTCTCACAGAAATGTGGAAATATAGAAAAATATTGATATTATTTACGTGATAAAGTATATATCATGATATTATTGATTGTACTGAATTTATGCCAATTTAAATATATTTAACTATATTATTTTAAGTGCAAACTGTCCTTAATAGCCATTAAAGTAATGTCACAATGCAAAAAAAAAAAGAAATGATTTCTGCAAACATATTTTTCCTTTCGATTTTGGGTTAAAATATACAAAAGCCCATTTCCACAAAAGTAATTGAAACTTATTATTTCAAATTTTTCAGTTAAAAAAAAAGGGAAAAAGTCAGAATTGTGAGCTATAAATTCAGAATTCTGACTTTTCGCAGTTTAACTTTTGCAGTTCTGTTATCACAGGGTAAAATTATAAAAGGGAGTTTTGACTTTTTATCTCACAATTCAGACTTTGTTTCTTGCAGTTACTAGTTTGTCTCTTAATTCTGAAGTGGAAAAGGTCAGATTTATGAAATGTAAACTCTGAGCTTCAAGATAAAAAGCTGCAGTTACCTTTATTCATTCCATGGAGTAAACAGACTTTCATAGAAATGTGACATGTTGTCTTAAAATTCACTTAAATACTTCAAGCATTTCAAGAAACTAAGCCATTGAATACCGAGCACTAATAGGATGTTATGACACAACTCCAAACCACAGGTGACGAACATCCGTATCTTCTGCAATCACATACATTCAGTGCGAAAACTGCAATCATTTCAGACAAGCAGATTTACTGGTTATTATTAACAAATGCATTTTATTTATGCAGTTTGGCTTAAAATTAAATCCAGAAGGAGAAATTACACTGAGAAATATCCTGGATGTCTATTGCCAATTCAGAAATAAGGTTATGAAAAATCATAATCGTCTGCCGGCTCTCCTGTTATGGGTCCAGGTCTAGAACCAAGATCAAAATCAGTGAAAGTCAGTGAAAATGAAGTTGTGTGTTTGTGAATCCACTGTGCCATAGGTGACTGAGTGTAGGTGCACAGAAGAGCTACTTTGAAGATGCTCTGGGACATTGTAATACAGCTAGATTGTATTTTTACCTATTAGGATATTTAAAGGAGACTGTTATGATCGTTTATTATAAATTACAATATTTAATAATCATTATATGTAAACATCTCAGCTGTAACTGCACTAAAACATGCAGATCTGCACTTACAGAATGCGAATAAGTCGATTGCGGTTTATTGTGGAGTTGGTAACGTTTTTATTTGTTTCCGTACGTTCATGTAATGCCACGTGTTGTTTTTGTAAAACAAATTTCGTGAAGCACAAGGATACTTTTGATCACTGATGAAGTTTGAGAGGTTATTATGAGTGGTTTTAATAAGTGTAGGTGATCAGAATCAAAGAAAAAATATTTTGCATAAAACAAATTATGCTTATAATTTAAAGAAACCTAATTTTCTTTCTGCAAAATATCTTATTTTTCTGTTGATTTGGTGTGAAATATGAGCATTCAGTTTTTGAGAGATCCACCCGACTGGTCCTGAAGTTTTGACACCGTTGTTCCAGATGTTCTGACACACTGATCCAGAGTCATTTTGGAAACTTGCACTAGATTGTCACCAATTTGTCCTTTTTTACTACCAATATTCTGTTAGTTCCACGTTATTTTGTGATTAAATTTTTTTTCTAAAGTGCTTGTTGAATGCTAGTGTACTACTGGATTATTGTATTTTATTAATCTCTTTCAGATGTAACACATTTCCACCCTCATTTTGTTTTGGTTTGTTTTCTCTCTTTCTTTCTTGTCATGCTGTCAAGGAAGTTACATTTCAGAAATACTGTATAATTCTATTGACAGACTTATTGTCATTTATATACTATGTAAAAAAAGAAAGAAAGTTGTTAGAACTTATCTCAAAGAGACACACACACACATGCTCATCTACTTTTGGAAATGATAGTTTTTCATGTTATAAACAAAGCTTCTGTAGCTCATGATCATTGCAAACAGAATGCTGCCATCTAAAATAAAATGATAGGTTGAACTTAATTCAAGTTTGAGAATTTTTCTCTGCAATAAAGAATATGAAGGATCGACCTGTTGCTCCTGCGATGAAGGTGATGATCTTGCTGGATGCCCTCAGTGACTGCTGTGATTAGTGTTATCACCGTTACAGACAGATGGAGGTATGTGGTCTAATTTAACACAAGAAGCAAGTTGCCAGGCAGAGAAAACCACTGGGTAAGAAATCCAGAGCTTGAAATGTAAGACCATCTACAAAGCATTTATTTTATTATTTCATTTATGATTGATGATTATGATAATATTGTTAATACATATAAATGCAGTAAAACATTTACTTTGATATTTTACTGCATTTATATGTATTAACAATATTATCATAACTTGTTTGTCATTTTTTGTATTTGTATACTTCTATTTTAGATTTTATTATATATATATATATATAATAAAATCTAAAATAGAAGTATACAAATACAAAAAATGACAAACAAGTTAGAAACTAATTACAAACTAATTCTCCTGCTTGTTTATAACATCCACTTATGTTACTTTATGGTTTATTGCATAGCTAATGTGAATAAATGGTAAATACATAAAATGTTTTATTTTTTTATTTTATTCTATGTATATCTGTATTTTTACTTGAACGATTATAAGAAAAATAAACCATATGGAAAAAATAATAATGGATAGGCCTATATATTTATTCGGCTCACTCAATTTAATATTTTTATTGGCATTAAGGCTAGAATTAGAATGCGTACTGTAGTTATATTATTATTTGAATAAGCGCTCTCTTTGAGGCGTGGTTTATGTCGTCACGTGATGTGAGTGACAGCTCGCCCGACATCCTCCAGTCGGTTTCCGTTAGATTTGGGAAGGAGATGATCAGAGTTTGTGTTTTACAGATGAATCGTCCACTGTGACCGTGATGGACGAGAGTCGACAAAACAAGACCGAGGACTGTTAGAATAATGCTTCAGCTGCCTTAACGTGCTTTATAATGGCCATCAGGGAACTGAAAGTTTGTCTGCTCGGGGTGAGTGTTGAGATTCCGACGTCTGCGGCTTCATCCGCTTCAGGATCATCGACACAAACGCACTGACAGGAACTCTCATTATTTCTGATTCTTTTTCTCATAATCAACACACAGAGATGTTTTGCCGTTTCGAAGTCGCTCTTTCAGTCATGTGAAGCATCGTGATATGTTAACACAAATATCTTCAGTTATTTTTATGAGAGAGTCGGAGCTAAAGCTGGACTTGTTTTTGCTTAAATTCATTCTTTTGGAATGTTTGCGGCCTCACGTCACCGTGGGCTGGATATTGGCTTTGTTCGAAATGGAATGTTTGCGCACTGCGCACTTCATAATGCGCAGTATATACTGCGTGGTGCAAATTATATATATAAATGAATGGCTATGAACTGAAGAGCATACTATACTACCCTGACTGTCTGCACTATGTAACACTGCCCACAGTATGCAGATTCAGATTTAGCGCCAACTGTGAGTTAAAGTTAGTTATGATTTATTAATTAAAATTAATCAAAAGATAAGACATTTTATGCAAAACTGGATTTAAAATTCATTCCGAGGTGATAACCAACGTGATGAGTCCAATCGACAACAATGCAGCATACAAAAGTTTAAAACACTTATATACAGTGTACAAATATGCGTACTTTAGAAATTACATACTGCAGAAAAAAAGAAAAAAAAACTTGAAACCTCAAATCCACATCATCTGATCTGGCTCTATAATAATCTGAAGTCATGTCAGACAACATTGATAAATCATATATTTGATATTTCGTGATGTTTCAGTGCTTTTGTCTTTCTCATAATCGCAGGACACAGGTGTGGGGAAATCAAGTATTGTGTGTCGATTCGTTCAAGATCACTTTGACCACAACATCAGTCCAACGATAGGGTAAGTTCATCTCTTTATTAAACGCTTGATTTACACATAACTGAGGTGAAGAAATCACATCCGTCAGCTCATGTGGAGGAGGAAGAATGTGTGGCTAAATATTCCTTCATGAGTCAAACCAGCGGTTCAGAACAGCTGATTCAGAATCAGTCCAGTTGTTTCCTCTCAGTTTTGTTTACATCAGCACATGCTGATTTCTCTCAGCGGGGTTACTCATTACACTTGGAGAAGAGCATATTTTTAGCCTTTTGTTTTTCACAGTTTGCACTAAAACAGAGACTGCTGCAAAATATAGTTTTGTTTTGTTTTTCATATTTAAGTCATGTGATGTAATTTCTTCCTTGAATGATTACTATTTCACATCTATTTAAAAACATTTTTAAGCATTTGAATATTTTTAAAAATACTTTTACATGTTTTTAAACATATACATATATATTTTTAATATTTTATAAATGTTAACTATTTAAAAAAAAAAAAAATATATATATATATATATATATGAATGTATATGAATATTTGTAAATTAATTAATAATTTAAATAATTGAATTTGTGTATGTATGAATGTATTTTAAATAGTTTATAAATAGTTTATAAATGTATACTATTTAAAAAAAAACTAATTATTGTATATGAATTTATGTGTATACAGTGTACATATATATATATATATATATATATATATTATCCAGTATATGTATATATATATTCAGTATATGTGTATATATATATATTCAATACTATATTCAGTATTCATGCAATTTATTATTATTATCAAATCATATTTTTATCATTATAATATCTGTTTTTTCAGTGCATCTTTTTTAACTAAGACCGTCTCCTGTGGAAATGAACTTCACAAATTTCTGATCTGGGACACCGCAGGGCAGGAACGGGTGAGGTTTTATCTATTTAGAAATTGGGGTTTTGGTGTATGAATGTTTTATTATACATTTCTGTCAGACTTTTGTTTATTTGTGGGTTTGTTCATTTTTATTACACCTGTCTTTTTCTGCCTTAATGTTTCAATCCTGCATGCATTTGTGTTTATTTGAAGATCTCTGAGCATCTATTTCTATCTCATGCAACCTGAATAGAGCTTGTAAGCTAAAAACACACAACCCATCGCATGATTTCATAACATTCAGCTTTTTTCCACACACACACACACACACGTAAGTTTAACATGTTTGGATTCCTGTCAGTGTTTCTGTGCCCTTTAATTCCCAACTTAAAACAATAGCTCACTCAAAAAGGAAGGGAAATTCAGCCATTTACAACTGGAACATCTTGAAAGTGAGTAAATGATGACAGAAGTTTTTTTTTTTTTTTTGGATACACAAGATTAAAGGATGCAAGACCATTCATTCGAAGTCACATTTGACATCATCACAGTTATTGTTTAGATTAATCACATTTCATTTCCAACACACACACACACACACAGAGTTCAGAGCTCACTGTAAGTCTGACTCATTGGGTGTGGTGGAAATGTGTGTGTGTGAGTGAGTTTGAGAAGTGCTGACGTGACTTTGTGTTCACGTCTGGAAGATCAATATCAGTGTCTGTTCAGACTCCAGTCTCCTTTTGAACTTGACAGCTGTCTGAACCACAACCACCACAAGTTAATACGCTTTACTATAATGCTACAGTATCTAATTTTTTTTTTTAAGAAAATATGAGCGGTGTTTTCCTGTGCAAAACTTGTGCTTCCCTTATGTAAAATATAATCATTACGCTGTATGTTATTTTTCTGCAGTTTCATTCGTTGGCTCCAATGTATTACAGGGGCTCTGCAGCGGCCGTAATTGTTTATGACATCACAAAACTCGTAAGTTAGTATGTTTGTGCAATTCAGTTTCAAGTTGTTTCTATTCTAAAAAAGCATTTTTAACTGTGCTTTAGGTGCAAACCACTGAAATATGCCATTATGATTGACTCATTTGTTTATAATTGTAGTTGCTTCTCAGACAGCAATAAGAATAAATATGACACTGGAGCACAAAAGCAGTCTTAAGTCTCTGGGGTGTATTTTTAGCAAGAGTCAAAATTATCGATTTTTTTTTTATGCCAAAAATCATTAGGATATTAAGTAAAGATCATGTTCCATGTAGATATTTTGTAAATTTCCTACCATAAATATACAGAATCAAAACTTAATTTTTGATTTGTAATATGTATTGCTCAGAACTTCATTTGGTCCACTTTAATCTCAGTATTTAGATTTGTTTGCACCCTCAGATTCCAGATTTTTAAATAGTTGTGTCTCGTTGTCCTCCTAACAGACCATACATCAATGGAAAGCATATTTATTCAGCTTTCAGATGATGTATAAATCTCAATTTCTAAAAATTGACACTTAAGACTGTTTTTGTGGTCCAGGGTCACAAATGGAGATTTAACTCCTACTGAAGAAGACCCAAGTGATGTCCCATCAGTGTCTCAAACAGTGCTCAGAAAACAAGCCTCAGAGATCTGGAAGAGCAAACTCTTATCTTAGGCTCCACATGTTTTGTGATGTGTCTGGTTTCTGCAGGATTCTTTCCAGATGTTGAAAAAGTGGGTGAAGGAGCTGAAGGAACACGGGCCGGAGGATATAGTCGTGGCCATAGCAGGAAATAAAACCGATCTAGGTGATATCAGGTGAATAAAACCCCCTTTCTCTTTCTGAAAAGCGATTATATTCCCTTAAGTTTCTTTCCAAAGCCTGCAGCCCCTCAGCTTAGAGTTTCATATTCAACATGAAATCAAAATTGCACTTTGAGAGCAGATCAAATGCATCAAAATGTGCAGAACTTCATAAATAAAATGTAAAACCTTGCCATCCTTTCAATTCCTAAAGCATAAATTCAAGTCCTGCTTGATGTTTTCCTCATGAAATATCCTGTTTTGCCTTACATTGTGAAAGTAAGGTGGTTTGTGATTGCTGTTTCACTTCAGTTGTGATTATTAGAGTTTATTCTGAGCTTTTTCAGTTCTGATGAACATCTCAATGGCAGGAAACTGCACCTTCAATTGTGTCTCTGTTAATTAAGCCGTTTCCATTTAGAAATGTTTAATCATGCTTAATCACTTTCCCCTAGTAATTTTCCCAGCTGGCGGTCTTTGTGTCTGTATAATTACTTGACATTTGCAGGCAGTCCAGTGCTCATTTACCACAAACCCCTGTTTGTTTCGGCCCTGTCCTCAGCTGATCATGTTCCTCAGGGTGATTTCTGTGAGTGAGCTGATTGTTTACTCATATTCAATGGGGTTTTTTCTAGGGAAGTTCCGACTAAAGAGGCGAAAGATTTCGCAGAGTCCATTGCAGCCATATTTATGGAGACCAGCGCCAGAAATGCAGTAAACATAGAGGAGTTGTTTCAGAAAATCAGTAAGTGTCACTAAAACTACACAAGTGTCCATGCCACATACAGCTTCCAGTGCTTGCTAGTGTCTTCATTTGTTACTGTAGCATCTCCTTCATTACTCACTTTCATTTTTTACGAAGCATTCTCGAGTCGATATGCAAGCTTATTTCTCACAAGTGAACATTTTTTACATATCATGGCTCTTTTTCCCCTGGATTTTGAAACACCTGACCTGACCACATGCACACGCAGAATTCACAGGAAAACATCAAAACTGCGAGATGTAAACTCCACACAATTTTTATACAATGTTTTATACAATTTGTATACAATTTTTATTTAATTTTTATTCTTGAATTTCTGATGAAAAAGGTCACAGTTATTTTTATATTTTTATTTTGTGGCCTTACAGGGTGTGCTTTAGGAACCATTTTAATTGGGATAAAACTAACTTTAATTAATGTTGTTGTTTTTTTATGTTGGGAATGCCAATTTATATATGAAACACATTAATGCTCAATAACTGCACTTCTATATTTTATATATATATATAAAATTGACCCTTGAAGTTCTCTGTTCTTTTTCAATTCTGTCTACTTGCTCTTTATTCATAAAATAAGAATAAATAATAATAATAACTTGACCCTCTACTAGCTCTCTCTGTTCTATTTCTATTCTATCTATTTTTATTCTTATTATTTTTCATTTAAAAAATAAATAAATAATTAAGAACACACACACACACACCTTGCTCACCAGGACTTGTCATAGCACTAAGATGTTGTTGCTCTTTTGTTGATTTGATTGCTTCTATTATCCTCAGTTGTAAGTTGCTTTGGATAAAAGCATCTGCTAAATGCTTAAATGTAAAGGTAGTGTAAATGTTGCAAGATTTAGTCCTGTATTTTGCATTTTTTATTTTTTCCTTTTACGTAGATTAATATTTGTATTCAGCAAGGATGCATTCATTTTATCAAAAGTGACAATAAAGACATTTATAACAATCCTATATATATATATTTTATTTATTTTATTTATTTATTTTTTTTTTGCATCACAGCAAAAAATACATTCTGCGATAAATTGAAATAGGAAACGGTTCTTTTCAATTGCAATATTATTTCACAATATTTCTGTTTTATAGAATTTTCCGATCAAATAAATGTAGCTTCATTGAGCATAAGAGACTTTTCAAAAACATTAAAAACTCTTAATGACCCCAAACTTTGGCTTAATAGTGTAATGTACATTTATTGATAATAAAGAAATGTAATTTCATTTAGTTGAGTATTTTATTCTAGTAATCAGTGATGATGGCACAGAACTGATTTTAACATGTTGTGTTTAACATGTTTTCATCTCCTCACATTTGACATCAGTGTTTAGTGAAAAGATGCATTTAATTGCATCAACACACTTATATTTCATTGTATTTTATCTAGTGCAATAACATGCACATACAGTGTTTTGTACCTGGTTGTGGCCTATTTGTTCATGTTCTCATATCTGTGTAGGTCGACAGATCCCTCCACTGGAGAACACAGACGCTGACAGCCACGACTCCTTTAAACTGACACAACAGCCTCCTCCCTCCAGACGCTGCTGTTAGACATCCATCCAGTCACTACAACATGATCTCCTGTGGTATTTGGCCCATGTGATACATAGATTAAAATCACAATACACACAAATCAATATGTTTTAATATAGGAGTCTGTTAACCAGATGTGGATATGGTCACATGATTGACAGACATACATATTACAGTAGGAAACTCAGCCATTCTTCAGCTGAACCATATTCATGTTTTCTGAATATTGCAGTGATGCTGAGCAAATGTGAGTTATCACAACTTGGAATATCATATCAAGTCTTTTTAAATAAATGCAATATTGTGACATAGAAATGTTCATAGTTAGCACAATGTTTATACAATAAGTGCCTTGGAAATGTCATTTTTATGTCTGGCATTGCCGTTTTGAAACATAAGAACAATAGTTTTAATATGGTATTTCTAATCTGGCTTTATTTGACCACTTACAGTGACATAGGAACTGAAGAATGAAGTACAGATGGATAAAACAAAAACTGTGTACGTCTTCATTTCAGGCTGCAAAGGAACAACATGTGATTATTTTAAAGGGATGTGATTATTTTCTATACCAACTGTAGATGAAAGATAGAGATTCGCAAATGTGTTGGACACACTTTGTTTTACAGTGTTCATTGTATTACGCATTTTCATACCACTACTGCTTAATACTAATAAACCGCGTGTTTTAATTTCATTTTTGTAAAACTGTGTATAATTGCACATAGTTATTGTTTTCTAGTTATTGATTATATGGACACTGTAAAATAAAGTGTTGCCAATTTATTCATCCTAAAAATAAATAATGGTTATAATTATGGTTATTAGTTAATTCTAGAATATTTACCTTTTTAAATGAAAATATGAGGGAATCAGCCACCAGGGGGCACAGTCAGCTTTAAAGTGAACACAAGTTTTGTCAGTTCTCCAAACCTCTGCTTACCTGTTGAAAAGTCTCAACTGTCCGTATTTTTTTTTTCCCACTAAATGTCTTAGGTTTGGCATTTTTTCAATTGATTTTGTAACTGAGAAAATTCTGTACATCTTTTATCTGTACACTTGTCATCTGATCACTAAATTTGTAGGAAAGCAAACCATTACCAGGTTAATTTCCCCAAAAAATGGCGCTTGTTGAGGCATTTGTTCATGTTTGCTTATTTTCTCTCAGCCAAGTGGTGTGAGTTTGGGACAGGTATCAGTTCGGCTGACCTGTCGTACACAGGGATCATGCCGATGGTTGAGTCATAATTTTTGCAATTCCATTTGGTGACACTAGTGCTTCAGAAATTACACACTTCACCTTTGAGGTTAAAAGCATAAAAGCTGGGTAATTGTGAGCTCTTACATAACCATCCTATCTTAGTGTGGTCATGAGTGGATTGATCGCCTGTCCTGTATAGTAGTTTTTCAATTTTGTAATCAGAATTATTTTATCTGTCAGTCACAGCTGGCAAAATCACACATACATTGGATGCAGCGCTGGTTCTCCTAACAGTTTAGTGTTGTTGTTTTTTTTTGTTGTTGTTTTTTGTAAATCACCACAGTCATTACTGATAAAGCACCACATGCAATTTAACATTTAATTTGAGTATATCAATATAATTATAGCTCTTTCCTTAGTTAAAAAGTCTAAAAGTTAGTGTGAAATCACGTAGATGCCTTAACTTAGCAAATTCAGGCTGAATTATAACAGGGCCAAATGAGATCTGGTGATAATGTTGTGATGTCATTTTCAATGAAACATTTTGTAAAAAACTTTATATTTGTATTTTTAAACCTACCTTTTGTTAGTTAACTTAATGTTTCCCTTATGTTATGTTGTGACAACGGTATCAAACACATTTTGTACCAGAAGTCATCAATAAACTACAAAAGCAGTATGCAAATGTTTCCATAAAATATGATTGCACATTATTTTCTTATTAAAGTGTTTTGATTCCTGAATATTCTTACAGATTTGTAAAATGTAATTTATTGCTGGAATGCAAAGCTGATCACTGCTACACTGACAACACAACCATTGTTTGCACCTTGCTATGTGGTTGCTAGTGTTTTCCGGGGTTTTTTTTTTTTACTGACCCAAGTCAAAGTCTATATGAGATTCTGTTGTATAGATATGGATCAGCTCCCTTTTTCAAATCTTATGGGATTTTCCTGTTTTATCATCCACCAGTTGGAAATGGTAAGTCTAAACCTCAGAAAAGTAATTGCACACCTAAACAAGCTGTACCATTTGAGGTATTATGTTTTTAGGACAAACTGTGTGGCACAAAGCAAACGAGCAACAGGAAAGATGTTAGGCTTAGTAGGCGCCACTAATTCACTAAGATTCTTCTTTTAACATCTTGTTTGTCACATCACAGTAGAAGACAAAACATTTTTTTACTCACTTTTATAAATAAAGCTTCTTTATTGGCCTCTATGGTTCCATGCAGAAGATTTAATATCCATGGAATTTTTCCATTCTATCTTTATAGTGGTAAAGTTTCTTTAGATTATTAATGTTATGCACCAAAATGTTTTTTTAAGACTTGTTCACTGAAAGGTTAAGTATCTAAATCACACCAATGTGGTACCTCAGGGTTCGGTGCTAGGTCCTCTTTTCTTTACCATTTCCACACATCACTGGGTCCCAGGCACATTAATTTGTATCTATCACTGCTGCACTAACAGGATAAAGCTTTATTTTTTTTAGCACCTTGCCATATGGTTGCTTGTGTGTTTTGAGTGGTTGCTTATATGACCCAGTTAAGTCAAAGTCTACAGAAGTATTTTCTTACACGCTTATAATTAAAAGTTATTTATTGGCATCTATGGTTCCATGAAGAAGCTTAAACAACCATTAATTCTTTACATTCCACCTTTATACTTGAAAACTTTCTTTCAATTATTAAAATTTTCCGCACAAAAATATATTTTAAAGAACTGTTCACTGAAGGAGCTCACTGTTCACTTTCTTTAAGGAATTCAGAATAGTCCTTCTATGACATCACTGTGAGAAACGCCTTGTGGAAACTTTATTTTTAAGAGTTTGCTTCAGGTTTCATTAATTTTGATTCTGATATTTCATGCAGTGATATTGTGTTTGAGAAATCTGCTAGGTCAGAGCTGTGTCAAGCACAATTTGATCAGATGTTCAAGTATTGTTTTGATTAGGAGCCTTTGGAAAACCTTGAAAAGCAGGAAATAGAACAATGTCTCATACTTGTCTTGCTTCCTATTGCTTCTACAGGAAAATAAAGGCTTTTGTTCTGTGCAAATTACACATTAAGCTCAGCTAACTCTCTGGCTGACCCCTCAGACCCTCTTTTATCTCAGGTAAAACAGCTGTAATACCTGAGTGACCTTTGTGATGGCTAGAGGTGACGCAGGTGTTCTTGGCCAGTGTGTGTTTGTGACAGGTTGACGTTGGGGTTTATTATGCTCGTCTCCACGCTTCTCCTTGTGTTTAACAGATCCGTGTGTGGACGCCTACTGCTTGCCTGGACTTTCTCGCTGATTAGACAAGTGGGCAATTCAAGAGAGGAGAGTGGAACAAAATAACCTGTGGCCAAATGTCAGTAAATCTTGTAGCCATAGGAACGAGCTGCGAAGCGACAACAACATCAGTGGCAGGGGACCGGGAAGCAGGTTTTCACTGCGGCTTCCTAAAATGATCTTTTTATTCTGTCACGGAGGTTCAGATGTTATTGTCATCTGTGCTTTGACTATTTTTCTACCTCTCACAGGGACTGGAAATGGCTCTTTTTTTTAATCAGAGCCCTACTTTTAGTAGAATCTCACTGAGTGTAATTGTCAGTCTGCACACCAGCGTGAATGGATGTTAAAATAGCATTGTGTGCCACATGGCAGTAACCATTTAATTTCTCTCATTATTGTAGGCACGTGCTGACTGAGATATCATTAGACCTGTTGTTTACCCTGCTTGTTAACATATCATGTCAAAAAATATCATGTTCCCAAATGAGAAAGCAAAATTGTGTGATGGCTCCTGTAAACCAGGGGTCCGCTTTTTTTAAACCAAATTTGAAAGGTATAAGCACTAATATTCCTGTTAT
The DNA here is from genome assembly GCF_963082965.1 of Carassius carassius. Taxonomy (NCBI): domain Eukaryota; kingdom Metazoa; phylum Chordata; class Actinopteri; order Cypriniformes; family Cyprinidae; genus Carassius; species Carassius carassius. The sequence goes on from NC_081766.1 coordinate 3,066,319, forward strand.
ATGTTCTTTCCTTATATGTTCCGCTTTAATTTTGATAAAGCTGCTTGTTTTCAAACTCTATTTATAGAAATTGGGAGTGTTATTATATATTATATTAACCACAGCTATTTTTGTGCTTCTAAAAGTTTTGAAAACTGTATATTCTTTAATAAAACAATAGTTCATAATAATAACTATAATTTATTTTAAAAAAATGGGGGTTTATATATTTCATTTTTTATATTTGAGTTTTTAGCATTAGCTAACATCGACAAACAGTGAGTAATATATATTTTACAGCATTTATTCATTTTTATATTTTATTCATTTTTATATTTTAACTAAGTTAGATTCCTTCAGTATAACTAAATCATCCTGCCACCCCTTTAAAAGCTAAAGTTTTGCTCCGGTTGAGAACCACTGCTGTAAATTATTTTAAGGAATTAGTTAAAGTTAAAAACCACTGCATGCAATAATAATAAATAATAACAACAACAACAACAAAAAAAACATACAGTGGATGTCTATGGGACATGCAACTCTTACAATGCATGTTTGTTATTTTTTTTATGAGCTGAGAAATGTAATTATTTTCAACTATTCTGCAGATGATGTTAAAAGTTCATAATAAAAAAAATCTATATACAGTACATATACCGTAGAACCACATACATGTATGCATTTGGGAGATTCAATTATCCAAATTGACTTACATTGCATTTTACATTGCAAATTTGCTAAACTTTGTTTGCATGAACTAATGAACTAATTAGTTTGCATTTTTAGTCATCTAAGCCAATCTTAATTTTACCATTTACTAACACACTTAAAAAAATCAAAATTCTGTTTGTTAACAATGTACTGTCAGCGAACATAAACAACAAACACTTGTTTAAATATCTTTTTTTTTTTTTTTTTTTCGTCCATTTATTGAAAGGCTCAGTGCTGTTCAGAAAGAAAGTCATACAGGTTTAGAGTTAGTAAATGATGACAGGATTTTAATTTTTCGCTGAACTAAGCCTTTAAATGTTGTTGTTGTTGTTGTTGTTGTTTTTACAGTGATATCATTGCAAATTGGCTGCTAAAAAAACTCCATAAACTCTTGATGAACAAAAAAGTTTAAAAACATAATGATGTGTCCATATTTGAATGTTTCTGAATTGGTCCGAAGCCATTATCCTCTCTGTGATGATAGACTTTAGATCTGTAAACACTATCATCAGTGCTGAATGGGCTGCAGTTGGACACCGGCTTTTGTTATGCTACAGTTAAAGTGGATGACATCATCTCAGATGTGCATAATGCTTTCTGCAGATAAAAGAACAGTCTATAATTAATATCTAAACCCCTTATTGTTTCATAGAGAGATACTGTAGGGAAAAACCACCGACCGGCTTTTGCAAGATAATCTGTGCATTTGTATGCTCATTATGAAGACTTTTTAGATGATGGATTAGAAATAATAGCATACTTGTGTGACAGTAGCTCAGCCCATGATGCATCCTGGGAAATCAGAGTGAATGTGATCATCTATGATACTTTCATAGCCATAATGCTCCTCACCTCTCCAGGCAATTAGTAAATTGCATTTTAATGTTTAATGCCCAGACTGCTGATGAGAGACAGACAGAGAAAGAGAGAGATGGAGGAAGGCTATAAAACAGCATACCTGGTGATGCAGTGTTGAACACAATTTGTGTTTTGTGTTAAAAAGGAGAAGGACACATTTCTCTACTCCAGATCATTTAAATAGACGCATGCATTAATTTCTCGCATTGTTCAGAGTTTCATTTTCTGATGTTTTGGTTGTGTTGTAGCGATTTTGATGAACAATTAAAAGAATAGTTCACCCCAAAAAAAATATGTATTAACAGATTTGGAGAAGTGTAGCATTCCATCACTTGCTCAGCAGTGGATCCTCTGCAGTGAATGGGTGCCGTCAGAATGAGAATCCAAACCAATGATAAAAACATCACAATAATCCACAAGTAACCCACACCACTCCAGTCCATCAAGTAAGATCTTATGTTAACTGAAAGTGTTTTAACTGTAAATAGTCAAGCTGTATGTGTGCTGTGACTTTTACATGCATTTTTTCCAATTAGGTGACTTCTGGAATAGTTTGCTGCTTTTGCATGAACAATATGGGTGTGCGTTTCCATAATCCTCTCTCCAAGTTTCCAGGGAAACTGACGGGCAGATCAGACAACAGCAAATCAAACACAATTAGGCCTACACATCCTCTTAGAGCACTATTTCATTAAAAAAGCTTCTCTAACTGGCCAGCTATAAGATTCTACTGAAAAATATACTAAAAAGGTTTAGTTGATAAGGCATTTTGAACCCTGCCCATCGCAACCCGCTCATATTATCCATGCTTTATGATTTTCCTGATGGAGAGAAGCCGTTTTCCTGCAAAAGAAATGGCACACTGCCCATTTTTGGTTATGTTCACTATGGCATACTGCAATACCACTCATTCTATTTTCTGCTGTAGGCATACTATGCTGTGAAGTATGTAATGTCTTTGCTAGAACTGTTTTGGCTTTTGTAAACAGTGTGCATATTTCTGTTCTTATTCAAATGAAGCGACTTGTTCACTGGAGAAAGCAATATTATGGATAGATGACTCATATTTTAGCTGGAAATGGTGCTTTGAAATAAAATTTAAAAAAAATTCTTATTGATGGATTTGTTTCATACAAACATGCAGTAATTCTCATCACAAGAAGTGATTCAGTATCCCATTCCAAATATAAATAATATTTGCTTGCATATTTTAAATAGTATGCATAATATAGCTACAGTGTAGACTTTAGTTAGTATTCTGTTCTGTTTCTAACATTGTCCATTTCAAGGCAATTTACAATATATGCAGTGCAGTTAGCAGTATAGTATTCTATTCTAAACCCATACGTTGATACGGACTGCGAGAAATTCCAGAGTGGTGCGCGTTACCGTGCGCGTACTCCCACTGGTTGATACGCGCGCGCGCGCAGTGGAGAGGGTCGGTGCGCTATTAAAGCCGCGAGTAGACGCGCAGTGCCAATAGACAGTTCTGTCCTGGAATACCGGAGACCCGAACGACGGTGAGACGGAAAAACAACATATGGATTGAAGCACACACTTCACAACCGGACCACTAACCACTTAACGTAAGATTAACTGAGATTCAACAGGTTTTTAATACAAGAACAGCTTTGGAAAAGTTTAAATGCATGCGTTTTTTCGTTATTTAATAGTATTTTTACTTGCAGATGTATATAAAGCTGAACATCAGCGCTTACGATCGGAGTATCAAACTATTGCTCATTAGAAATGTTGTGGAATGTGGAAACGGCAGTCGCTTCAGTTTTACCGTGTTACAGGTGGTTGAAACGATCTGTTGTCAAAAATGTTTTTACTTGTCTTTATTTACAGAGAAAAGAATAGTATTTATCTTAGTTGAGATTTAATTAATTATAAAATTACACCTGTTGGTCATTTTTCTCTCTTAAAAATATACCAGTTACCCCAAAAAATATTAAAATAAAAAATGAAGTAATTAACACTTTGATCTAAGAAACATAGTGGGGCCACCATGGTACTCTTGGAAGTATCTTGGTTCCTACACAGTTAAAACGAGTTCTGATATTAATATATTACAATTTTAATGTAGTAAATGTGCTTTTTCTATTAGAAGATGATGTTAACATGGTATATGAGATCTCATCAGACATTATTAGTTCACTTCTGCATGCAAAATCTCTCAATATACCAGTTTCGGCAATGCAAATGTTTGTTAAAATAAGAGCACCTATTCTGCATATGATTTACTTTTGAACAAACAGTCCCCGTTTGCAGCTTCGTCTCACTGTTGTGCTTCTGCAGTCACAGGACAAAAGCTGCGCAGTCCGTATTTCAAGAAATGACCTAATTGAGAGGCTTTCCAATGCTTATAGTCTCAGGGACTCTCACCAATAAAAACAAAACAAGAAGTCAAATTATATCACTTTATAATAACTTTAATTAAAATTATAAACTTTTTTCTTTTTTTGTAAATTGCTTTTGATGCCATTAGCTAATGTTCACTGTTTCAGGTAACTTACAAAAATAAAATTTATTGTTTTATCAGTTAAAATATTTAACATGACTAATTCAACTTAATTTGGTTGTACCAGTAAAAATAATTGTTAAGGGTCAAATCAGAAAGAACTCACTATGGAGATTCATTTTTTACAGTGTAATTAAGTCTTTAAATTATACATGTTTAATTTATCCTTCTTGTAAACCCAGTACCCTCACGGACCCCCAGGTGCCCAGAAACCTCTGGTTGAAAATCTTGTTAATAAACATTAAAGATTGTAAAAAAAATAATTGAATGTATGGTTGGATATTGTGAGCAGGAAATACTTCATAACTCAACATATAAATATTTAGGTAAGATAAAAACATACTTAATGCAGTAGTGTCTGAACCTACCAGGTTTTATTGAAGTCAAAAATATAATTTAATATGCCTGAATAAAACTGAATTACAAAATAAATAGTTTTTTTTTTTTTTTTTTTACAGCGTTCCTGCACTTATAGTTAATAAAATGCACACATTGTGTTCTGGGGCTTTTTGAAACCATCTGTGTACATTCTTCATATATTTCTTATGTAAATAAGCTTTGCAGACTGAGTGTGTAATGAAAGTATGATGCTGAGTGTATGTTGAGCGGCATCTCCTCGAGATGACCGTGTACTATTGGTAACAGAAAAGGAGACAGGTGTCAGCTGTCTTTAACAATTGCTTTTTAATGTTAGCAATGTGTTTACATACAGTATAGTGTCAGAATCTCCCAAGATGCCACTGGGAGACAGTGTACATAAATCAGCGAGGAGGTGTATCAGTTGGCATTCATGAATCGCAGGTATCAGTGTAGGCTGATGGTATTTCGTCTCACTCTCTGTGCCCACAGGGTGCAATTGCACGTCTCTCCCAGACCCCGCCAAGAGATGTGGCTGCTGGAAAAGATCCGCTGTTCAGTGGAGGGAAAAGTTCTCCGACAGGGAGACTCGGCTGACAAACAGAGCAAAGCCCCCGCCTACTGCAACGTCCTCACCCCTGACAAGATTCCTGACTTCTTTATTCCACCTAAACTGGTGTGCTGCCCCCCAGAAGAGGAAACGCCGGAGATGAAGCCCAAAAACGGGCTCCATTCTTCCACATCCGACCAGACCATATGCTGCAAGACGCCACAGGGCAGTCTGCGCAGTCCACGCCTCATTAAGAAGCTGGCTGGAGACACCAAGAACTTGCTCAAAGCTGCAAACCGCCACATTATCCAGATTGAAAGCGCAGATGAGTTGGTGGTCGGGGAGGTGGGCGACCTCAACACAAATGCAGACCCCCAGTCCCAAACGGCCATGTCCTTGCCATACGTACCCAAAGCACAAACCTCCTACGGTTTCGCCACGCTCATGGAAAGTCCTCACACGAGGCGTAAAGAGTCCCTCTTCCATAGTGACCCCACAAGTCCGCTCACCTCGCCTAACACCCAACGCAAATCGCAGGGCAACCACTTAAACCCCAGCGACTGTAACACCTCCCATTCCAACCCCTACCGGTACTTCAGTGGGGGAGAAAGTGACACTTGCTCGTCAGCTGAGTCCTCCCCATTCAACTCCCCTCTGTTATCCCGTTCCGCATCCCTCCTCAAGATGTTTACCCACGAAACCCAAGCCAAGGTGTCCAGGGCCAAGCGTTCCTTAGCCCGGCACAGTTCTCTCTCGACAGACGAGTGCAGCTCTGTGGAAACCAGCCCGAACATTCAGAGGCGCTTTCGTTGCCCTCCTTCTCCAGCCTTCCGAGGACGGAAATACGGAGCCAACATGGATCGCTTCACACAGCACACTGTCAACCTCCACAAGGGTGGAACTCTACGCATCTGCACAGACTACGACATTGACGCCACCAGGCTTCATGTCCGTGTCTTGGCGGCCGAGGAGCTCTACGATAAACAGTACGATGTGAAGGCCATCAATTGTTGCGTGGCTTTGTACCTGAACCCGGGAAAGCTCCAGAAACAGCGGAGCACCATTATCAAGAACAGCCGCAACCCCGTCTTCAACGAGGACTTTTACTTTGACTCCCTTCCTGTTGCACAGGTGAAAAACCTTGCCATCAAGATGAAGGTAGTCAACAAGGGCACCAGTCTGAAGAGAGATACTCTACTGGGAGAGAGGGAGGTACCCCTGAAGGAGTTGCTTTCTGGGATCTAGAGGTCAGACTTCATTTCCCACCATGGGGCAAACACACCAATCCAGTCTTCAGCTAACAGAATCAGACAAGGAAATATCCCAGCTCTGATTTTGAGTCCTCAGAGTGGTTGGTCCCTTTGGTTGCAAAACTCTCCAACTAACTGTGTGCAGCTTCCTAACATGTTTACCAGCAGTGAGAGTGTATGGATGTACTGTATGTGTGAGAACTTCTGTATGTACAGCCCATGAGTATAAAGGCATGCTTTGATTGTATGAGTTCCCAGGTTCATGATTGTTTTGAGATCAATGTCTTCTTGATTCCAGACCCTGCTGGGGTCTCACTGTTGGAGACACCAATAGATAAAAACAGCTCCCCATCCAAATGACGTATCTCGACAACAACAACACATTCTTGTAGACTGACATTTTGAAGTCACTTAAGGCCAGATGCAAATGCATGCTTCACTTCACTTCACTTCACTTCACTTCACTTCATCAACCTTAAAAATGGCGAGAGTGACAAATACATACATATATATATATTTCCTCGTATTGCTATAATAACAGTGTTTCACCATATGCCTCTCTAATTCCACTCTTTAGGGTTTCAGACTGTGGCATTTCTCTCAATCTCACTGTAAAACTGGACTTTTGCTCTTTTCTTTTTGAACGCTGAATCTGTGCAGTTAAAAACACCCTTTAGCCTTATTGAGTGACAAGCTCCTCACTTTGAGTGACACGGAACTTCAGAGAGGGAGTGATTTGTGATTGGACAGAACATATGACATCATCATGAATGTCAAGACAATGTGATTTCTGTAAATAGAAGGCTCTTTTAAATCTGCTTCTGAGTAGTTGCACCTGAAGTCACTCTCTATTCCCTATACAATGTTGACTAAATATTGCACAGTTTCGAGAAAGAGTTCAAATACTACAGGCAAGTGCCAAAAATGAACATGGTATTACCACAGTTTTTGGACATGCTTGTGAAAATGCCATGCCATTTTTTGCAGTAACTTGGATTGGCATGGGTTCTTGAGTATGTACTGTAGTATTCTCATAGTTTTGATATTTACCATGGTTATTTATATGAATATCAAAAGTATTGTAGTATTACAATACCTGATCTGATACCATTGCTTTACCATCATCGTTTTTGGGGCATGTACTGTGGAAATACCTTGCTTTTGGACAAGTACCATGCTAATGCCATGCCATTCTTTGGACATGCAAATCTGTATGTATCATTGTATTCTTTGAATTGCCATGATACTTATTGCTTTACCATGGTACTGCTTTTGTAAGGGATATACAAGTAACCAAAAGTTGCACAGGTTAAACTGTTATATAGAGGCCATGCTAATATACACAATGCTTACAAAGAAGTTTCTTCAGAACAAAAATGTAAGTGTTTATGTTTCTAAAGGACATTTACGGAGTCCACTAGTGCCATTTTAGCTTCAGTCTCAGGTTAGGGAACATACTGTATTTTCGTATGTGTGCACTTTAATAGATTACATTTTTGATTTGCAACAGTTTATGGTGCATCGTGGGTATTGTTTAGTAAAGTATAAAATTGTTCAATAAGATGTGGTACATCCCCCCAGTAAATATGGAATTTCTTCAAACAGCATTTAAGTTCAGAAAGTGTTCAGATTCTTCTTCTTCTATTAAATATGTGCACAGAGTTTTGGCATGTTTATAGTAGATGTGTTTGTAGATGTTTTCCAATGGGAGCAGTTGCATGGCAATGTGTTCAAGCCCTCATGTTTTCATTTTAGATGGTGAACATGTAAGATATAAGCTCACATCATTTCTTCACGTCATCCCCTGTGCTGGATCCACACTATTTAGTATTGATACTCATTTTTACGACAGAACATAACAGTGATGGCCCGTTTTGTATATGTATTTTTCTTATTCATTTACTCCACTGGTATTTTGAGGAAAAAAGGTGTTATAAAAATAACAGGCTGAAATGAAAATTCTGTGTTAAAGGGTTTATATCAAACTTAAAAAACTGAAAATGAATTGGATTTTCACCTCAGCCTACGGTTCTATTTTAATACTGTTGATTAAATCCAAGTCAGATAAATTTGGGCTTTAAAATTACCCTTGTGTAAGACACTGTAATGCGTCATACGTGGCAAGCTCTTTGTTTGACCTAAAGAGTGTCCTGTAATGTTCCTAAGAGCTCTTCAATCAGGTTACCGCACTCTTCGGTTCTTGAGTGGATTCACACAATTGCACAACTATTAGAAGTGAGACAGATTGTATCTTAGATCTGGCTTCAGTTCAAGGCAACACATCTGTGTGTTTTTGATGAATCATTTGCATATTCTTAAGGGTGAAGTGTGTAATTTATGTGCCACATGTGACACCAAATGAAATTGCTACTAGTTTTCATGTTTTCTACTGGAACGTAGATTTCCTTGTGCAAAAGTTGCTAAGGAATTGTTGGTTGCCACCTCTGAAAACAGTTTCAAAGGCTTTTGGTGGAAGCTTATAAACAGTTTTCTTTTTTCCCCATTTTTTTGGAAAAACATGCAGATGAATCATGCACAATAAAGTTGTAGTTGCAGTAGTGAAATGTCAGAAAATTTTGCATGCAAAAATAGATCCATTGTCTATTGTCAATAGTGTAGTGATGCATGAAGCACAGCTCACTTTCAAACCAAGTATCCTTCTGTTGGTCATTGCGACAAATCTGTGCGATCAACTTGAACCCATTGTGAAATCTGCATGGGGAAATCTTTCTCCTACATGAAAGATTCCCTTTTAAAATGTCTGGATTTTGACTGCAAAAATGTTTCAAAATGTTTTAATTTCATCTTGACCTTAATTGCACTTTTAGATTACCTTTCATGATATATCATGCAGCAAATGTTTGAATGATACATTTTAGTGCTTTCCCTTTAAATGCAGTGATTTAATTGATGAATTTGTTCTTTTTTAAAAGCTTTTCCGTTTTCCATCATCTTTCTTCCTTCATGAAAGCACTTGCAAGTCACATTCACCAAGCTAAAAACATTAATTATTAAAGGAAAAAAGAAAAAGAAAAATGGCCTGCAAATACACTCTGGATATGAATCACACCATATGTGCTTTGTGAGATTTTTTCCCCCACTGTATACTTCCAGGGTACAAACATTAATTTATTAAATTATTTCCATTTCCTGTAGGAGACCAAGCTCTTTTTGCTCTTTTTGATTAGCAGAGAATTCAAATTAGAAGAGGGGTGAATCCCAGAAGGGATTCAATATGGGGTGTGTCATATCATATTCATTTTTGTAACCATCTTCCTGTATGTGAGATTAAAGTGTCTCACAAATCATGGAACATGAAGTGCCTATCCACTGTACTTGATTCCCATTTCTTCCCTGAGCCCGTCACCAGCCGCAGTGTTCCTATGCATGTGTATATAAACACCCCTCACCTGTGATGTGCCGTTTCAAACACAGAAATAGTGTGGTGTTTTAGCTTGTTATTCTGAAGGTGGATGTGGTTTTAATTAGATGCACTGTTGTCATGACGTTTGTTTTAGTTTGTTTGTATTATCTTATTTCCAGTGGTTCATTTTCTATCTGTATCTCTTCCTCTTTTCCAGATTGATTTTCTATTCATAAGTTTACTGGATCATGCTACTGCTTTGTCTTTTTTCTTGCTCAATAAAAGTTGTGTAGATTGTGTACAATGATGGATCTCTGTCCTTTAACCGATCTCTGTCCTTTAACCCTCAGTTTTGAATCTAGTCCAGAATGCTTCTGGAATAGTGAACATGATTTTGTGTATTTGCAGCTTTTTTTGCACAAAGTAAGTTTCTAGAACACATAAATTTTTTTTGCATAGACTTTAGACACATACAAATCCTTTGAGCTTCATAAAAGATTGGAAAAAGAAAATTCAAAGAGTTATTTTATTGCACTTCTATTAATTTGACACTTGCAGCTGAATTTAATTGTCTTGAAAGCAAATTATATAACTTTTAATAGTCCGATGTAAGTTTAATTTATATATAACTTTTCCATTAAAAAGTTTGTGAAGAACAGGTATTATGGTACTGTGTATTAAATTCAAACACTTGCATCAAAGGTTCCTGCATTTCTAATTCTGACTTAATTTAATGGACTTGTATTATTAAGACTCTCTAAGAAATAAATGTAAAAATATGGCCCAATGCACCCCAACTTAAATATTAAAGTTGCTGGTAATTATTTAATAGTGATTTTATGATTTAAATGCTGCTGATATGTTAAAGGTATATGCTATACATACAAAACCCTACAGAAACAAGATGAGACCACTGTTTTCAGTGGCAGGTGATTACTGATCTAGACCAATCAAATAAGAAAAACTTTTTTTTTTTTTTTTTTTGTATGTTTTTATCTGGGCAAGAAATCATGGCTTGTGTCCAAATACCAGATTAGTTTTTTGAGTTTTGATGCAGTTTATGGTGAAATGACAAAAATGTGTTCTTCGCATTCAAAAAAGTAGGTTTTCATGCACGCAATGTGCTTATTCTGATATCAAAAAGGCTAAATTTCAGTCTCATCACACCATAAAACCTTCTTGCAGCTGAGACCTTCTGGAAAACCATATCTGAGATGTCAGATGGCATCTTTGACAGTAGCTTTTCTTTGTGATTTGTGAGAAAGACCTGAGATGTTCGGAACTCCTTCAGATTAGTCATTGGTTTCTTGGTGGCCTGCATGGTCAGTTTTTGAGGACATCCTAATCTTGGTATATTTTCAATTGTACTCAAGACAGCTTTTTTTACATTACTTTTTTTTAATTGAACATCATTGAACATTGCGGTTCCTGTGGCTCAGTGGTAGAGCATTGTGTTAGCAGTGCAAAAGGTTGTGGGTTTAATTCCCAGGGAACACACATACTGGTAACAGAAATGAGCAAATGCATAGCCTGAATGCACTGTAAGTTGCTTTATGTAAAAGTGTATGCAAAATATGTAAATGATGTGAAAAGTTATTGTAACTGATCTTCTTCCTCTTGTTTTTCAGTCACTTTTCTTGAGTTGGATTTTATTTTTTATTTTTTTACCTGATTTTTTTTTTTTTTAACCAAAATATGATTAAACTTAACATTAAGTTTGCAATTAGTGTCAGTTAAAATGGAAGATACATAAAAATAAAAATCTATTTAGAAATTGCTGAATTCTGAGTTATGATTTATACAGACAAATTATATTAAGCTTTAAAGAACGAAAAAGGTTTTCTTTTCCAGTGTGAGTCTCCAGCAAGCTGAACAATGAATTGCTGTCTTATCTTCTTGTGCGAGCAAGGTCAAGTTATTTTTGTGGAATTGCAGGTGGTTATTGCTTCTTGATTCTATATTACTGTCTGGCTTTTCACACTGTAAAGTCATCAGAACAGATCTGGAGAAATTTCATCACTTGCTCAAAAGTGGATCCTCTGCAGTGAATGGGTGCCGTCAGAATGAGAGTCCAAACAGCTGATAAAAACATCACAATAATCCACATCTAACCCACACCACTCTAGTCCATCAATTAATGAAGCGAAAAGCTGTGTGTTTGTAAGAAACAAATTCATCATTAAGTCCATCAAATCCGTAATAATGCGTGCTCCAAAAGATTACCTCAGTTTATTTTTATTAATCTCATTAATATGCAACAACAATAATAATAATTTGTAAATATGAGAATTATCAATAGGATTTTAAGGGAAAAAAAATTTCTCATTTATTAATGATCACACATGTATAACAACATATTTAGCTGTGCTAACATTAGCCATTACATGTAAACCAATAGGCAGTTCTTAGAGTTTTGTTTTTATTTGAGTAAGAATTAGTGTTTCCATAGATGATTACTGTTCTGGACAGGTTTGCTTTGGACAGATGCATTTGCATTTAATTCACTGGGAGTCTGTTTTATCGAAGTGACTTATAAGATGGTGCTTGTATTGTTCTGTTAAATCAGTTACAGTCGCTGGAGATGCAAAGAAAATGAAAGAATGGTGTGCTGTTAGTAGCATAGCACTATAACAGATCCTCATTTATGGGTAGAAGATACACAAACCTAAAGAGTTATAAAACTCAGGACTGTTTTTAGAGGGGTTATAAAGTCTTTATCTTGGCTTTTACACCCATAATGAGTTTTTGGATTAGATTTGGGAGCTCTTTCTACTGGAGTGAGTGAGTTTGATGTCTTTAAATGTGTTGGAGAGAAGTGCTCAAAGGGAACCAAAGAAAACATTTAAAATAGAGAAAATTCACAAAAAAATATTTTGTCCTTATTTATTCACCTTCATATTTGTGTGTGTGTGTGTGTGTGTGTGTTCGTTTGTGTATATTCAATCTTCTTTTTTTCCATTCAGTTCAACATGCTTCAAACTGATCAAATCAGATGTATAAACCTCTAACCAATGGTCAACAAGTATTACAATAAATTTGACATGCACAGATAGTTAGTTGCACTTATTTCAACAATGCATTGAAATTATAGGCGCTATCGAGACATAAGCGCATCATTTTGCTTTATGGTTGCTCATAGACATAAGTTATATTTATGCTAATTATAGCTTTCATGTTTGACTGAGCAATTGTGCCTCATTGTGGAAGAAATCGGTTGTCAGTCTAAGTGGCTTTTCTTCAGAATAACAGCCAACTGAGAAAAGTCGGCCATATTGTGTTTTGGAGTCCATTTGGTCGGATCTTTGTGAGCTGTGTTCTGTACATCTGCTTCGAAACATGTTTTCAGGGAAGCTTCTGGAGCAACACCCAAGACTGCATATTTTAGGCCAGTTTAGCCTAAACTAGTCTTTTTGGATATACAGTATTTACCCTCTTTTTTAATTCTATTACTGCCCACATCAATTTTTTACTTGGAAAAGGGAAAATCACATGGGAAAATCAAACTTACATGGGAAAATCTAACTTTTTTTACAAAGCATCTCAGTTGAAGTCATTGTTATAATTGCCTCAGCTGGTAGCAAACCACAATAATACGAAAGGTCGTGGGAAATATTGAACGTGTTTTTTTTTATACCTGTTCAGTCTATTAATATTTATTCATAATAATAATGAAAATTTATTTTTGTGGTTCACCAATAGAAAAATATGTCATATTGACAGCTAGCGGTTGAAATGGGTACTACAGTCTAAATTCACAATATTGGATTGCGGTTTCGATCTCCTTCAGACTCAACACACACAAGGGTTGCCAGATTGAAGACACGCAACAGGAACAAGCACAACTGAAAATGGAAGGCGAAAAGCCTTACACACTGTAAGTTGATGAGTTTTAAAGTGTTTTTCTGAAGTCTTTTAGGTAGGGTAGAATCTGCAATCTCTGAGCCAGTTCGTTTGCTGGCTTCCATGGCTGAAATAGACTGTGTTTTCCACCAACTGGCAACCCGAAGTGTCGCCAATCAGTGTTTAATGTTTATTTACATTAAAGTCAACAACAAAAATAATAAGAGCACAAATTAGATCTGGAACTTCTTTAAGTCTGTCAAAATATCATTTAGTAATTGCAATGTCTTCTGGTCCATATCCTTTCCTTAGGGAGGGTGTGCTAAATACTGATTAATGTAACATAAATATGCTATACATATTTATATATTTTGCTACTGTATTATGGAGTGACACTTTCATAAACTTTTCTATACCCCTCTGATTATATAATAGTAAATATTACAATATCCTACCACAACAACAGTGATCAGCAATAATGATAAGCCTAATACTTGCAATAAAAATAATAAAGTCATATAGATCATAACACAGGAGGTAAGAAGTGGATTATTCTTCACCTGAAATGTTTGTCTTTTCTTCCTGAAATGCAGGGCAAATTGTTGGATCACAATAATTAGGAACCACAGTTTGCATAAATCTCTTCACTTGATTGGGATGTCCTATTTTATTCTGGAGGGCAAGGGTAATGACTGTAACATCGAGCGATTTTTTCAGTATTAAACGTGTTTATACCGATTTCATCAGTCTCTGAAAATTCTTCAAAAAGAACACAAAGAATGTTCTTCTCAGCTGCCATAGTTGTAACTCTTGCGTCATCAGAACAGAGTGTTCAATGAACCACCGTTTCAGTTTAAAAAAACGTTTTGCACAGTTTTTCCAAAATTTATCAAATTGTAAGGGCAAGTTCTATAGAAAGCAACTACATTTAAAGTATTGTTCATGTGTGTAGCAGGTACAATCAAAAATAATAATAATGCATTTTGCATATTAATTTATAATGCATTTTCTGCCTGCTGTTCTCTACAGTCTCTGTTACGAGGCTTTGTTGGAAACACAGTTTCAACTTTATACTTGTAAGATGCAAAAATACTTCACCAAGTAGAAAATGTTGCTATGGCAACAAAAGAACACTTGTCTCCCGATGCATAGGTTGAATGTTCTGAGAGTAGCCATAATTCATCAGATCATATGAGCATTAAAAGTTAAGCGTAACTCACAGAAGTTTAGGAATTGTTTCCTCTAAGGCTTGTAATGGTAATAAAGCAGGCGCTGTGATCTTTCACCGGTTTCCTTGGTGCTGCTCACTAAAAACAGGTCCATGGTTATGCTGAGCCAGTATTAAGAGTCAGTTTCAGAGTCAGAGCAAAAAGGCAATAAAGCAAATTAAATGACTGTGAGAGGAGTGAAACTGCAGCCTGATGTCAAACCAGACACATTTTAAGAAACAAAATACAAGTAAACTGAAAAGAAGCTCATTTGGGAACCTGTTGATTTTCTGTTGATTTTATTTTCATTTATTAAACCAGTGATTTAAAATTTGATTACATTCATCATTAAGATATCTGAACTGTTCTCTGCAAATATATGAAGTTGGGTCAGTGCCATGACTAGACATCATCTAGAGCTGTTGTTTTGCAAATTTCCTTTTTTTAATAAACACATAATTCATAAACATTTCAACTCTGAAACCTTTTTTTTTTTTTTAGTTTACAGTTTTAGTAAGTTTTCCGATTTTTGTTTAGTTGATTTTATTTAATGTTATGTGATCTTTTTTGTAATGCGATCTTTTAAAAATAAATTTGTCTAGTTGATTTCTACTGTCTTTGAATGGAATAGAACTGCACAAACTTCTTTTTTGCGTGGAAATTTTTTCTATTCTATTTTAGTACCCATTAATATATTGAATTATCTTTCATTTTTTTAAATGATATATTTTTACTTTTATTTGTCTGCGTAATTTATGCATTTTTATTAGTTAAATAGAATTGATTTCTATATAATTTTATTTTTATTTTTAAATTTTAGTTTTAGTACTTCAACTTTAACTTATTTTAGTTTGTTGCCAATTTTAAGAAAACTGCTTGTTATTATCCTAACTGCAAGTGAATCATATTTAATGTAAGGTTCTATTTAGCATTTACATTACAGTTCTTTCGATGATAGTTTTTGAAGATGACGGTGTATCGTTGTCTTATTTAGTGTAATAACATATTTGATTGGACTTTGACATTACATTTAAACAATATACAATTATATGAGTAATGTTCTGTTATTATTTGCATGCAGCATTGTTTTCCCGTGCTGTGAGCGTCAGCACAGACCTGCGACCCACCGGTTGAGGTGCTGCTCAATTTCCAGAAGTGTCTTTTTGTGTCGATCGGTCTTGACATCTGTAACCTTCATCCTCATGAATTCCACTTTTTCTCCCCAGCTCTCAGTGCCATTACTGTAAATAGATCTGCATGAGTGTACGTGAGTGGGTTTGTGCAGAAGAGGGTCTCTGTGGAAACTGTCTTTATATAAATACCATGACATATCCATTTGGGTACCTTCTGTAATGTCTGAAATAGTTTCAGGAAAGAAATCATCAAAATATGTTTTTGAGCTAAAATATGTGCTAAATACATTCATTAAATCAATTAGGTTGTTTTTCAAATCTCAACATTCTTTTCCTGTAAAGACACAAGGTAAGATTTTATTCATGAAACATTTCAGCTTCTGGAACTTTTTTCAGTTTCGGGTTTTATAGGTTTCAGATTGTTAATTTTATTTAAAAAAAAATAAACGCTAAATTTGATTGATGTTATATTATAATTGAAATATAAATTTGTCAAGTTAGTTTCAACTGTCTTTATATAGAACATGGATGAATAAACATCTAATTTCCCATCTAATTAAACACCATTTAATTATTTTTGTTTATATATTTATTAATATTTGTATATTTTCTGTTTAAAATTTTTTGTATTTTTATGTACTTTTGTCTACTTTTGTTTATTACATTTTTTATATATTTTTAGATTTAATTTTATTTCAGTTTTCAAAAACTGAAACTAAAACCTTTAAAATAAACAAAATAAATATAAACTTAAACAAAACAAAACAAAATATATAATTTTAGGTAGCCAATGCAACATTTCTCATATTCATTTAGTTTAATTTGATGTACTAAAACTAAAATTAAAAATCACTGAAAACTAGACATTATAAAAAACTACAAACAATTACAAAAATCACAACAAATTAACTACAACTTTAAAATGAAAATAAAAATAAAAACAAAAATATAAAAATAGCAACACATTCAAAATATAAATAAAAATCTATAGTATCTCGATGATAATAAAATAACACTGCTTCAACTTTAACCTGTTTTAAAGTTAGTTGCCAGAGAAACATTTCTACTTCTTTGAAGTTCAATATTTTATTTTATTATTTTCATGACAGCCCCAACATGAGGATAAGTCATGTAAATAATGAGATCATTTAAAAAAAATGTAAGCCTTTAAGTCTGGTCAAAATGAAAACAGTAAAAGTTTCTGAATCTGAAGTGCTAATGCTGAAGTAAGATATTGCGTTGCCAAATTTAAACCAAGCGAACAATACAAGCAAAATCAGGCAACAATTTAGTCCTCATTTTTGCACTAATGTAAAACACAGGGCCCTTTACTCACTCTACCGTGGAGAAGGAACCGGTGCAGGCTGGGAGTTGTGTTTGATTGGTCGGTGTTCTCCTCCCAGACGCCTTTGAGTGTGTAGATAAAAGCTTGTGTGGTGAGTTTTGATGATTGCAAGGCAATGGTGAATAAAGGAGCCAGAACGCTGCCGCACACCAATCACAGCCTAATCAACATGAGCAGTGAGCTCTAAAGGCACAGGACTTCGTTTTCAACTGCTATTTATAAAAGATCAAATGCTGCTGGCCGCTCACTGATATTTCGGTCAAAGCACAGCGCTGTGGTGTTTATTAGATGGCAATTTAGATTCGACCCCAGAGCTGTTGTGACCGGCCTTTGTTGGGTGCTTATGACCCACTTTATATCCTGAAGTGTGCACGTATATGAATACATTTGCACGTATGGTACCACGCTGATTGTGTGTATTCAAACCATTAATTAGAATGCACAACAGTCTGGTCAAGAGATCAACCCAGTCAACAAACAGTCGCTTACTTTTGCCATAGCAACATGAGAAGATATTTTGCTATTTTATTTCTAATTTGGGCATGTTGAATATGTTCATTTGTACAACAACCATTAGGCTCATTCATGTGATTAATATCTGTCTTGTCGTACTATATATGTATTTATATTTATTATACATTTTGTTTTATATAGCTTACTCTTTAGTAAATATTTAAATACGCTCCTGCCCTACAGTTTAGTGAGTGGAATTCAATGTTGGGAATATATCACTGTAGTAATTACAGTGAAAAGCTGTACTGTACGCACGCATTTGTTGCTGTCGTAAAGCGATCCGCCCCTTTCGTGGAATTTCGTACCCGCTCATCAAACTTACACACTGCCACAACAGACAATTGAGAAAAGAAACAGAATTAGCCATTCACATTAGAGGTGAGTGTACCATCAGAATGATGTTAAAACTGACATTTCAAGTTGCTTTAAACAAATGGCATTGTGTTCAGAGGATCTTGGATGTATAAGCAGTCAGGCACATTTCAGTGTTTGAGTTTCTACATCTCGGCTATGTAAACAATATTTCATAATCCACAGATAATGTGTGGGACGATCCTTTTTTTTTTGGCAGGCTCCTCGCTTAAAGGTGAAGTGTGTGATTCCTGTGCAGCTGGCATCACTGTTGGATGAGCCAATGTTTCTGTGTTGGGCCGCTTTAACAGATTAATGTTTTGATAGCCCCGCAGTGTTTACTACATTCAGGAAAAGCAACTTACACAGTTTTGCATATTAAGCCGATTAAGCTTATTAAGCATATTAAGCTGAAAATGGAGGAAATTATACACATCATCTTTGACATAATTCGTGGGGATCCAAGCGTGAAGCACTGATCAGATAAAGCTTGTAGCAATGAATTATTAGTGTCATGGAGCAAACATTTTTGAAGGCATGACTGTACTAATTTAATACACATTTCTGATCTCACTGTGAATGATCAATTGATTATTTGAAAAAAATCACTCTCTTTTTAGTATCCAATCAACTGCAGTGTAATAAATAAAACATGTCATGCATCAATGGATGCTCTGCAGTGAATGGGTGCCGTCAAAACAAGAGTCCAAACAGATGATAAAAACATCACAATAATCCACAAGTAACCCACACCACTCCAGTCCATCAGTTAATGTCTTGTGATGTGAAAAGATGTTTTTAATTAATAATCTTTGCTTTTTAAAGTCTGTAATCTGCTTTATAAAGTCCATCCCCTGTTCTCATCTCACATCGAAATCCACAGACAAATCTGTTTTGGCTTGTAAGCGTTGCTTGATCTGTGCATATTTCTCTCCTGATTCACATGAGACTTCTTTTTTAATACTGGAGAAAGCAGTATAATGGATAGAAGACTCATATTTTAGCTTGAAGCAACGGTTTCTGAGCTATTGCTTTAATGTTAGTTTTAAACCTTGCTGCTCCTGGTGTATCATTTTATTTATAAATAACAGCATGAACATCCTTCAAAACATCCCAGAAGAAAGAAAGTCCAGTTTGGACTGACATAAGGGCAAGTCAATTACATTTTGGGTGAAGTAATCATCTAAAAAGAGCCTCAGTAATCCTATAAATCGTTTTCACTGCTGGAGAGCAGACAACATTATTCAAACATCATTTCATGGGCTATCAGAATCCCAAAATATTAGCACTCATCTGCATTTAAAGTGGACATACTCACTTTCAGAACTGCTCGATCATCAGAGCGGTTTGGCAGTCGAGCACAGTAATTATGGTTAATGAGTGTATGATTATGTGATATTGATTTGTTCAGTGTGCCTGAAATGATATATATGTCCTCAAGATTCAGTAATGCCCAAGCTTTTTTGCCTTCTGCATTGTTCATTTTTTCTGTCACACTCTAATACCAAAAGAATAAGATAACAATATACTGTATAAAAGATAAAATATTTTATATTAAATATTGCATTGTTTAAAAATGAAGCAAATTAAAATGAAAAACAACTAAAATTATGATGATGGAAAAATTCAAAGATATGCTTTTGGTGTATGGGGAAAATAGTCTGAACAACAAAGTCAGTAAATGTAATTTTTGAGTGTAGATAGGATAGTGAAGTTAGGGATTTGAGTCCCAGCAACTAAATGGAATTAGATCACAGGAACATTCTTTTAAGCTCTTGTTTTCTTCCTTGCCATTTGTCTGACATAAATAGCTCACAGTTGGTTCATTACACAATCCACAGTAAATTGTGTCATGCTAACATTCATGACATGAATCTGGCACAATGTTTAAAAATCAATTTTAGCCATGCACTCAGTCCTAACACTGGTATCCTTTGGAAGTCAAGTAGTAGATGATGTGTAGGCATGGAAGTGTTAATGTGGGGGCGGTCATTAATTTCTATTATGTTATTATAAGGTGACAAAAGTGCAGAACGAGTCATTTTTGCAGCCTACTTTCAATGAATAATGGTTTTGGACTTGTTAAGAAGTTGTGCAAATGTTTTCACAGAATACTGAACTTTTTATCACAAAAAATCTAATAAAATTCAGTTCCTTGGATGAGTATTTGTCCCTTTGAATTATCCATCAAGACCATAGTTGCATCACATAAAACACTAAAGCAGTTTATCCAAAGGCAAGCAGCCATTAGAAATGCATTCAACTATAAGTGTGTGATCAGAACAATATGCAAATTGCAGTATATGTTATCATTAGTGGGTTGTTTACATAAAGCGCTTTCGCACCAACCAAATGAATCAAACTCTGATGTCAGTCTGACTGGGATCACAACAGAAAGGTGTGAAAGTGGCCTAAAGCTCAGTCACTCTGAGTTTGAAATTAGAGTTCGTCTTTCTGCAAGACTTATACTTGCGAAGTGTCAGAATGCATATAAAAATGAAAATGTTCTGTCTGGTTTTAGTGCAGAAGTATGTCCTAATGAGCATGCTGTGCTGAATGCGGCCGTTTCACTTAGACTGATGAATCAGCCTCAAATAAACACGTCCATCCGTCCTTACAGCACCTCAGTTCGGATGTCTGCATATGTCATCTGTGATTATAATTTTACATTTAGAGAAGACAGATACAGTCGGCCTAAAAAGACTTCTGCATCCCAGAAGAAAACAACAATGGGAAGAATTCTGTGTGATATGTCATTTTTATCTTATTTTGTTTTGTAATTATTCTTGTTTTTTGGATGGAAGCCATTTGAAACAGTAGAGTTGTAATGTGAGTGTGCATTTATTTGCACAAACAGGATGCAGTGTTCTGTTCATAAGACAAGAAAATCATTTAGAAATGGGGAAAAGCGAACTGGAGGAGTCTAGTACACAAAACTTGCCTTCGAGATGGACACTAAAACTAATGTAGTTCATTTAGAGTCAGACACGGTTTCAGTAACCACTCTGATGGAGTTGTTCATTCATTACAAACCAGTACCTCATGAGTCTTTTGAGATCCGGCACATATGAGTCATTTGTTCGTGAAAAGGATAAAAGAGGAACCAGTATTTTTGATTCAAAAGAACCAGCTCATACAGTAAGTGTCTTTTTTTTTTTGTGAATCCTACTGCACTGTTTGCGCCGTATGTTTTTGACTCACTAAAAAGAACTGGCTCAAAAGAGACATTTGATGGTGAATCTGAAGCTTTATTGTGCCATATAAATGTAATTCACTAAAAGGAAACTAGTTATGCTGTACTAGTTAGGCTGTCTATACTTTTTAATTCACCAAAAGGAACCAGCTCATGAGAGTCATTTTTCATTATCGAACACTAGTTATGAATAATGTGCTTATTTCACTAAAAGGAACCGTTTTTCCTTTTTTTTTATTACATCCCAACCCTGGATGATGATTATGGTCTTAATCATTTCTCATCAAATTATTGTAAAGCCAAACAATTGGGGCTGCTAAATAATTGCAGAGTTTTACACTCTCTCTTTATGTCAAATGATTTATTTCTGTATTTATACATTTATTTTTCTTAGAAAAACATTTATAAACAATAAACAATTGAAGCTTTTTAAACTTTCCCAAGCTATAAATGAGCAACAAAAGTACCTCTAGCTCAACATTGGCTTTAAAAACCAACTTTATTGTTTTTCATTTTCAGTCTGGGTTTTGGAAAACTGGCTGTCATCAACATTCGGTGACCTCTCCTTATTTGCCGTTACCTTCTATAACACTCAAGATAATAGCTTAAAATGTGATGTGTGGATGTTAAAATACTTTGTCCGATAGTTTAATGAGCAAAGGCAGCTATAAGCATGACATTCTTATTTTAACTTCCTGAAGAGTGCAAGCATTGCTTTCACAACACTGCTCTGTTTGACTTGACAAGTTTGCAACAACTTAAATGTTTCACAAGTATTAAACAGATTTCGATTTGCCTTGTCTGCTTGGATAAAGCACAGGTACTGTGTATGTTTTTCTGATGTCATTAACTCAGTCACCATTCCTGCAGCTCCAGAGTTATGGCTTAAAACCACCAGGGGGTTCAGAGGTGAGCATCTATGCACAAAGATGGTGATCTTCAAATCATTTACTTCAATGGAGTAATTGATTTCTCCAGGTATGATGGATCTGCTTGCTTTCTACTGTCCAGAAGGTCTATTGTGGAACAATATATACTACTATTTTTGAAAACTAGTAGCTAGTATTCAATTCCCAACATTGGCGAAGAGCCAGTGTGTCCAGTTTAATTCCGATCATAAGCATTATATCCTCCCTGTCAACCCACTGGCTCTATGGCTGTTGAACCGCTGACTGATGGCCATCTGTGATGTGTCAAAAGCACCAAATTAACCCACACAGATAGCAGTGATCACTCTAGTGTACCGTCCCAATGGGTTTATGTGTGTTGTTCAGGATTCAGGGTTTGTTGTTGTTGTGAAGCCGTGTGGACACTTTCTCCTTATCTGTGGTAAAAACACATATACTTGTTTGGGTCATGGTTTCTCTTTGGCCCTTAGCATTAAACAGGCTATTTTTGCTGTTGTGCCTTATTGACTGTGTAAGCACTCTTTTCACATTGCAGGCTTTGCTGCTTTTCCTCCTAAATTGCAGGGTTTAAAAATAATCTAAATAAATTAGTCAGCCTCAACAACTGACTAGTCATTCAAGTTTTTGTGTAATGGTTTGCTTAATGGTTTAATTTCAGTGTAATGCATTCAGTTGCCATTCTTAACAAGTCATTTTTGTAGCATAGTTTTTGAAATATGCTCTTCGCATGGAAGTTTTGTTATTTATAAACTAATTATTATTATTTTTTTATGCAAACCCTCAGAACTATCTTGGGTGCTATATTCATATTTTAAATTTAATTGAACTGAATTAATGTCCTTTTATATCTTTTGTTTTAATTTTAAATCGTTTTTATTTTTTTATTTTAATAGGTAATATTTATGTTGGCTTTAATTTTTATATTTTCAATTTTCATTTTTATTTTAGTTTAATATTTTTAGTAAATGTGTTATGTGCTTTTGTCATTATTATTATTATTATAATAATAATAAACAAAAATGAATATACAATAAAATGAAAATAAATTATATATACATATATATATATATATATATATATATATATATATATATATAAATGATACATTTGACTATGATTAACTTATTTCAATTAGTTGCCAAGACAACATTTCTAATGTTTTTTTTCCATCTACTATTTAAATTTTATTTTATATGACAAAAATGTTTACATTTTATAGTAGAATTCCACGAATTTTTCCCATTAACAATCACACTTCATAAACACTTTTTTTCCCTCACTCAGTCTCTTTTTCCCAAAATCAATTAAGTTCCTCTCTGTATTTCCTGTGTTTACATTGTGAAACTGAAATTGCTCAGAAAATCATTCAGGGGATGTTTTGTCCTCCTCATTAGGAGACATGTGAATGTCGTTAACATGCTCGTGTGGAAGACGAGTGCGCCCATTTAGTGTTACTGTCACTAACCTTCCCAGCCTTTTTAATGAGCATGCATCACATCAGTGCTGGTATTCAAAACACCCCCCATCTCCTTCTTCACGTGCAGACTTGTTTATTTATTATTTCCTGGAGACGTGTACTGGAGTTATGAATAATCAAGCTATTAGTGCTCGAAGGGAGAGTCGCATCTGTTAAATCGACCACCAGAGATGCTGCAAATCATAGTAGCTAATGTTTTCCAGGAAATTAGAGATCAAAGATGACTGGAACTACAGGAAGGAAATGGTGGTGTTATTACTGTATATCCTTCTTACAGGAATGCTTGGAAATGCTCGAAAATTTAAGGCAAATGGATGGAAATTAACTTCTTTCAAAAATCTTGCTGACCCCAAACTTTTATTGTGTAAGGTGACAGAATAACAAGTAAACCTTTTTAGAGTATTTTATGGTACATGGATGAAAAAAGTGAGAAAAAAAACCAGGTTTGACTTGCTATTCTCAATGCAGACGCTTGTACACAGCTTCAGATGGAGGTTTTGGCAGAGGCGTAGTAACTATTATAACTAGACAATTTTGCCACCCTTATTTCTGTGCAGATAATCAAAACCCATGTCTTTAATGTGTCTCTCTCCACACTTGTCAAATCCTCCTGGTTTTGGGTGGTGGAGGCATGCTGGGAGAATTATTGAAACACTGAAGCAGCTCTTTAGACACACATTTGTTGGAAAAAATGAGTATATTCCTCCTGAACTCGGTTTCTATAAAGCATTCAATAGATCAATAATTCATAGTCAAAAGATCTTTTTGACTGGTGCTTCATTTTCCAAGTTGTGTCATGAATAGGGATAAATCAAGATCTATCTTTCAGTCTTTAGAGGATATGAAGTGTTTGCCTTGGGATTGTTGCTGTTTGCATAAGAAGTGAATGTAAGTTGAAAATGAAATAATGCAAGGCTCAAAGAGTGTAAGATTTTCATATATTCATATCTGAGAGTAATCCAGAGATAAACAATCCCAGACAATAAGATCTAGGTGTATAATATAGTGTATTTATTATCATATTAAGATGAGAATTATGACTGTGAGCTGGAGCTTCTGTCACGCTGAGATCATCAGTTGTGCCGCTGGCTGCGTCCCATATCACTGAGGTGCCAGAAATGCAGTTTTCACTGTCCCAACTTTTCACAAAAAATGTAAACCGCCATTAGGCTGTCTTTCTGGAATGATTTGTGCTTCTCAATAAGGAAAAGCTGTTTCTCTGACATTAATTAATCTGCTGCTAGCAAAATCTATCCATAATGCAGTAAATGAAAATTATTACTGTGAATGTGTTAATTTAATTAAGAAGAGTGGATGGGTAACTGTCATGGGAGAAAAAAATTATATTTATTTTTATTTTAATGTTTATTTCCCTATGACCATACAGAGGATAAACAGTTTGGAGGATGGATGTATTTTATTCTATTTTATGAAATGAAATGAATAAGTAAATCCACAAAGTATATTTGTACATTTAGTTGTGATTCAATGCATTAATATAAAATGTACATTAACCTAATTTTTTTCAATGTGATCCAGTTGGAGTTGGACATGTCTGTTTAATGAATATTAATACATTTTTAGGTTTTTGTTACATTTTATAAATTGCTTTGATATCTTGGCACTCATATCTTGCAATTTTTCAACAGTACATCTATAAAAAAAGTGTATTGAGAAATATATATACTTGCTTAATAAAAACG
Organism: Carassius carassius; assembly: GCF_963082965.1. Taxonomy (NCBI): domain Eukaryota; kingdom Metazoa; phylum Chordata; class Actinopteri; order Cypriniformes; family Cyprinidae; genus Carassius; species Carassius carassius. Next base: position 3,091,583 of record NC_081766.1, read on the forward strand.
GTTGTCCAATGCTAGCATGCACATACAAAATATATATATTTTATTAGTATAGAAATAGTATATATTTTAATAGTATAGAAAAGGAATATATATATATATATATATATTCCTTTCTATACTATTAAGGACTGCCCATTGGCAACATATCTGTTTCAACTTTTCCAGTCAGACCTCAGACATCTTTTAATGCCCTTCTGTACAATTTATTCTCTGTAAAAGGTTTTCCATCGATGCCACAAGAGAAGCAGAATAAGTCATCAACTTCTTTGTACTCCTCCTCACGTCGTGTACGAGTCAAACTGACACACTTGATTGAGTCGTGTCGCTGTGAGCCGCTGTCAGTCTCTCTTGATCTCACGCTGACATTTCCTTTGAAGCGCGCTCCTATCCACCGCGTGACGGCGGAGTATTGAGAACATTGTGACGGTGTTTGTCAGAATCATAATTTCTCTTTCATGTCTCCCCACTGGCAGCCACTCAGGACGAGCTTTAATAACAATACGAGGAGGACGTGACAAACTGACTGATTTGTCACAAAAGCACATAGAAATTATATTTATTTATTCTTATATGAAGACAGACATGTAAAATCCCAGCATACGGAACTGAATCAAGGCCTTTCGGATTAGTTTTAACAAATGAAATAGAAGTTGAGGAGAAATGGGTAAGTTTTAGGCGTGAGGTTGTAAAGTGCTCTTAAATGAGTCCTGGAGGATTGTAACGCACAGTCATGATTGAAGGCCTTCTTCTGTCCTGTCCTATCCAGCTCTGGCTTTGTTTTCTTTCATCAGTTTTTTTTTCTCTTGCCATCACAAGCTTCTTTTTCATCGCATCCTCTTTGTTTCTTCCTCTTTTTTTCCCTTTGTCACATTAAAGTCAACAATGTCGATATCCAAAAAAACACATTTCCTCAACCTGCCATCTTAAACACACATGCAAAGCCGAAAGTTGGATGAAGTCAACTTGTTTTTAAGGCAAGACACAACAGGTGAATAGAGTAAAAAAAAAAATTATTAAAAGGATCTCATCATATTCCACCAGTTATGCTTATCAGGGTTGTATTTATTTGATCAAAAATACAGTAAAACATTTTTTTCAGGATTCTGTGATGTATTAAACATAAAAAAGAAACATTTAAACATTTATTCAACATAGAAGTAGATCTTTACTATCACTTTTTACCAATTTAACATTTTTTATTTTCCTTTTAAAAAAAAGCATATTATAATGATTTCTATAAGATCACTGAAGACTGGAGTAATGATGCTGAAAATTCAGCTTTGATCACAGGAATAAATTACGTTTTGCAGTATATTTAAATATTTAAATTTTATTTTCACAGTACAAATGGTTTTACTGTATTTTTGATCAAATAAATGCAACAAAATCTTACTGATCCCAAACTTCTGAAGGGTAGTATATGTGCTTCTGAAGTGGAGTTTTGAGAAAAGGACCTTTAAAGATGTGTGTATAATTAATATAGAGAATACATAAAGTGCTATAAAATAAACATTTAAATGTGTACTTTAGATGTTTTCTTTCCAAAAGTCTGAATAAAGGCATGTTACGGAGGCTAAATAGCCCAAAGGTAATGAGAAAACAGGATTTGCCTGTAGTGTTTTTTTGCCTGGGCTTATTGTCTCTAGAGGATAGTTTTCCAGGTTCAGTGGAGTGGAGTAATTACACTCGGCATCAAGAGGCTGTTTCCATCCTTCTTGCTAACGGCACTCAGCATCAAATAGAGTCTCGTGACCATTTATGTGCGCTAAAGCATTATAAATAATCATCCCCTTTAACTAGGAGATATCTGGCGCTGTATTGTTTGAGATTTATTACATACAAAATACTGTGTATAACACAATCTGACATTGCACAGCATTGCAATGTTAAAGTACACCAAATAAATAACTAATTATTTCAGATCTGAAAATGGTTTGAAATTAAAACTTTACTGTGCTGATACTGTTACAAAATGCCATTGCCATTATTTATGTTGGAACAGAGCATTTTATAATAATCGAAACGGTATTATCTGCACTGGTGTAGTTGTGTTTGTTTTCTTTGAGTTATGTGTCAGATAGATAGATAGATAGATAGATAGATAGATAGATAGATAGACAGATAGACAGATAGACAGATAGATAGATAGATAGATAGATAGATAGATAGATAGATAGATAGATAGATAGATAGATAGATAGATAGATAGATAGATTTTAGTTAAAATGACATGTACTTTGAAACACTGTTCTTGTTGCTATGGCAATAGGATGGGAGCCATATTATTTTCCATTTCAGCTAACTATCTAATTAGCTGTTGAGTGCTGTTGGTACAAGTTAGCTGCATGAAAACAACAATCTTCTCTATTAAAATACTTCCTCCCAATTTTGGATGGCTGATGATTTCGAAGATGCCAACATTTACTGTTTGAACAGGTTAGAGCAATTTGGAGAAGCTTAAAAAAATAAACATTAAACATTTATTTGCATTTCCATGTTTTTATTTTTATTTTATTTTTTGCATTTTTTCCATGCGTGGTCAGATTTTGCTGCCTTTTTTTTGTCTCTAGTCGGTCACATGGCTTAGCTTTTCACTTCACAAGACATGAATTAATGGACTGGAGTGGTGTGGATCACTTGTGATGTTTTTATCACAATAATCTCACATTGTTTGGAGTCTCATTCTGACGGCACCCATTCAAGAGATGTAATGCTATAAGTTTCCCCAAATCTGTTGCCATGAAGAAACAAACTAATCTACATCTTGGATGGCCTGAGGATGAGCACATTACAGCATACAGTTACAAGATGGTTATTTTTGCAGCCAGGGAGACTGAACAGCAAGATTATGTACAAAGTACCTTATCTAGTATCCAACAAAACAGGTCATTTAAACATGTGACAAGTTGAAGCAGTTTTGGCTAAAACAATGTCGCAAGCCATAAGAAAGGTCACCATACTGCACACCTACTGACCAAAACATTACTCAGTGTTTCAGCATTCATACAGAATGACCAGCATTTTCTCAGTGTGAATCAAAAGTGAAGAAACAGTCCGAGGTGAAGTGGCTAATCAAACAAGTGGGGTTCCAAAGCCTCCAGCCCTCGACAGCACGCTAAGCTTGCTATTAAAAGAACTCAGTGAGTCAGAAGAGAGCCGCTGTGCTGAAGGGTGTTTGTGGACCAGCTCCAGTATTTATAGTCATCCATCAAGAAAAATCTGCAGGGGCCTCATCACTGTAGATGATCGGCCACGAGCCGGCTAGAAATGCCTGCCAGTTCAGACCACTTCTCTACACTTCTCTAAAATATCACTTTTAAGTCTATAAAACTGAATGCTTTGTTTGTTTGTTTTTTTGCAAGAGTTGGGCTGTTGACAGATTTGTTGTAGTACCATTGATATACTTTTATTGTTTATGTTAAATATTTAAATTTTAGTTTAGTTTTTTTATGTTTATATTGTTTGTTTTTAATTAAATTTTTAGTTTTAGTTTATTTAGTTTGAGTTATTTTAGTACTTAAAATGAGAAATATTGCCTTGACTACTAGCTGAAGTAAAATACATTTATAGATTTTAATTGTAAAATATATATTTTTTTAATCAATAAAACTTGAAAAAATGTACTGCTGCTAGAAAAACAAGCATATTTTGCAAATGAATTTTTGTGACACAAAGCCTTATAATAGAAAATCTTAATAATAGATTTGAATGATACAATACATTTTTTGAAAATCAACAAAATTGTATGCAAGACCTGAGAGGGTTTTTAGAATCATTGATTCTTAGTTTTGTTAATATTTTGAATTAGATAATTTTAGAGTTTTAGTGATTTTGTTTGGTTTTTGTGATTTTTATTCATTTTGATAAATAGTATAAATAGTTTTCAGTTTTAGTATATTTAATTAGCTAGCTGAAATACAATTATTTTTTATTCTTTTATTTCAGTTAATGTTTCTTTAATTTTGAGCGATGAATTTTTTTATTTTGATTTAGTTGTTGACAATTAAAGCAGTTAACTGATGCAGATGGCATGTCTGTGTTTTTTATCAAATCGAGATTTGACTACAAAATCGGATGCTTTCTGAACTCTAGACCTGCGGGTTAAACATCTCAGATTAAAGCTGTCTCACTGTCGCTCACTCTGCAGAGAAAGGGAGACCTGTCCATCCCACTAACAGTCTTTCCTGAGGGGACGTCCTCTGGGGAGGACACACGTGCCCACCGCTGAGGATTTCAGGAGAACATTAAGCAGAAACAGGAAGTTTAGTCTGCTTACAGTAAGTGTTCTGTCTGTAACAAAGCTGCTGGTGGTAAATCAAGATAAAGAACATTCAGTGTAAAAGCCAAATTATATTTTTGATGAATGAAATGTGAGTGGGCATTTGGTGCAAAATGTGGAAACGTCAAACACGATTAATTAGCCTATAGTGTACTTATTAAGTGTTCCTTGTTTCTGCAGAAGTAAGAAAATGTCCATGCCAGATGTGAGTGACGTGATGCAGTTTCTGCCTATGGTGTCATGTGCAGCAAGTAAACAGGTAAAGGCGGACCAAAAATGTGAAAGGTTCACAAACAGCTCAAGAAGGTCACACACTGTATGTGGGTGTTTCTTAAACTATGTACTTTCAAAGCACACTTTAACAATCTTACTACTAATATTTGTCTACTAAAAATTGGCAGTTTTATTCATGTTAATATTATTATTAATATTAAAAAAATCCAAGTGTTTCTAGTTGAAGAAACACCAATGCAAAGTACAAAACAACTTAAGCTTCAGTGGCCAAGTAAGCTGATAAAGCTTTGGAAAATTATATTGTAGAGTCATTTTATTTGGCAAGAAATAGCTTCAGCTTTATTAATAATCACTTTGTAAACAATTTCAGGCCATTTCCCATCGAATCTCTCTTTGCAGCTGTTTGAGTTGCCAGCTGAGCCAAAGTTTGACTTGCACGCAAATACTGAAAACAAAGCAAAACATGTACATAATACGCCACAGTTTAAATAACAGCATGAATATTTATAAATAGCTTGATGCAGTATTAATCAGGTCAGTCAGTAGTACTATTTGTTAGCAGCTGAACAGTGGAGTAAACTTTTCTTACTTTCTTTTGGCAGGAAACAATATTTAAGGTCAGAGGTCATCTGAACCCTGTGGTGTGCGGGTGAGGTCAAATGATTTTTTTTTCCTGTACCACTTTGGTATTCATGCTTGATTTTTTTTGCTTGACAAATCTTTGATTTTAGAGTGTTTTATTCAGTCAGAGAAGCTGCAGTGAGTTTGTAGATAGGAAATTATGCAAAACCGGCTGAGAGTGCATCATACAGATTTGTTTCATGATTTGCTATTTGTGTCAGTTTTGCACTACAATCATTATATCTGCACTTTTTAACAGTTTGTTTACTTCACTGGTTTGCACTCTATCTGCCATGTGTCTTGTGCTGCTTTACTTAACTTTATTTTTTATTTATTTATTTTTATTTTTTTACATGTCCTTATTTGAATAGGTTTTTTTTTGTATCTATCTGTATTTTTATGCTGTACTGTTAGTTATCTGTATGCACCAAGAGTCTAAGAGTAATGCAATTCTCAATTCTCTGTATGTATGTGCTGTACATGTGGAAGAATTGACAATAAACTTAACTTGACACCCTCAGGCCATCCACGATATAGGTGATTTTTTTTCTTCAGTAGAAGAGTAAATATGTTTTTAGCTGAAACCGTGGTCCTTGGTGATAAACAAAATGCAAGTCAGCGGCTGCCTGTTATTGAGAATAAAAAGCATATCAAGAAAAAATTAATACCTGTGGCTCCTGATGATATATTGAGGTTTTATGAAGTGAAACGATAGGTCTGTGCAAGAAACCGAACATCATTTATATCATTATTACCTGTTTTCCGCTAAATGGTTCTTTTGGACAGTATGTTTCAATGAACTGGTTCAATTCACCAGTTCATTTATGTAATCACACAATAATGTAACGTATACATTATTATATTATTAAGCACCCAATAATAATGTGAAATGTGGACTTTTTACATGCCTAAAGCATATAAAGTGAATAAACTAGCACAGAAACAATAAAAGCATTCATTCCGCTGCTTCATTCAAGTGCTCGGTTCAGTTTAGTGGCTGTTGGAGGAACTGGAGCACTGAATGAGTTGGCTAAAACCAGTATCATAGGATCATATACGCTGGTATTTTCGCTCATTTTGAGTCGGAGTGACTCTCAGGCACAGCCAAAATTGAGTTTTGATTGGGTTACTTTGCTTTGCTTCACGAGCTGTGAAATGTTTAAAATGGTTCAGTCCGATTTGGTGAATTGGTTCAGCTAGTTCACCAAAAAAAAAAAAAAAAAAATTGGTTCGAAAGATTTATTATTTTTCGAACCAGATGTCACTTCATTATTACAGGTAATAATGTTGTAAATAATGTTCAGTTTCCTGCACAGACTGATCAATTTCTCTTCATAAGACCTCAATATATTGTCAGGAACCATTGGTATCAATTTTGTGCTCCTTCATATTTTTAATTCTCAAAAATCGGTAGCTGCTGACTTGCACTCTATGAATCACCAAGGACCACGGTTTCAGCTGAAACAATCATCTTTACTTTTCTACTGGAGAAATAAAGTCACTTGCATCTTGGACATAACAGTTAACAGCATTTATTTTTATTTTTTTAACTATCCCTTTAAAACATTGACTCATTTTGAAACAATCCGATACTGTACATGCTTAGTTTAATAATTTCTTCTTCGGATGGCACCACTGCTCATTTGGTATATTTGAAGACTAGTGAAAATACAACAGTTCTTATGAAGTCTGAGAGAACAGGCTGTCCGCCAAACAAACAGTCCTGTTAATGAAGTGCTTACGTATGTACCGTACTTAAGAGCATCCAAATCTTCTGTTCTAGGCAATGTCAGCACACACTGCATGTAAAAATAACCAGCAAAGTAACAAATGTCTCATACAGACATATATGGTTCTTATGATGTTTTTTGGGTTCATTGGTTATGTTAGTGAGCTAGAAAAGAGGCTAATGAGAATGCGTTTACCTGTGGCTTCCAGCCTAATGAGTCGAGATGTGCTGCCAAGAGCGAAACATGAACATTAGGATGCAGGCCGGTCAGGATGATCTTCCAGCTCTACATAAATAGCCAAAGCATTAACATTTAATTAGAATACTAGTGATGCGCACAGTCAGTGGTAATAGATTATTTTTGTTAACTAGTTAACTCATACCTTGCATGTTAATGTTATTTTTGTTACACACTCAAGGAAACGTCATACTGATGCTATTTGCAACTCAATTCAGAGGAATTCTTGGGAAAAAAATGTGAAGGTTTGTTCACCTAAAATGACAATTCAGTCATCATTTGAAAAATGTAGACACTAAAGATATGTTTTCTGAAATCAAAAGAGATATACATTAGCAAATTGTAAATTTTGTTACTTCTCATATTTTGTCTTATTCTTATGAGTAAAACTCTCCAAAGTCTACATTTTCTCTGCATTTAATCTCATAACTAGGAGAAATAGTTGCGATTTGTTTGGATATTTCTCTTTTATTCTGTATTCCATCTCAGTCTCGAGCTGAGAAATGGATGCTGTCATTGGTGAATAACGGTGGACCATGAGATGCTCTTTCTCTTCATGATTTTCTGCTCTATTGTCAATAAGACAACCAAACAGATGGATGACGATCCATTTTCCAATTTCCGTTCAGATATTGGCACCCATCCCCTCCAGGAGTGCATTTTATGGAGTCATCATCGCCATCGATTTTACTGTCTTGGAAAATATTTTCATTTAGAGATTGAGATGAGATGTTGAAAAATGAGTGAATCAATAAGCAAGAGAGTGATGAACACAAACAAGCAACTAATTGAACTGCATTGTTCTGGGTGCTCATGCTGATTTCGTTGCAGTTTACTGCCCCGCACGAAATGAGGACGTGTGGAAATGGATTCTGTTCTGCTCAGGAAGGTAAATTGAGTCCATGTACGTATATGGGTCCAGAAAATGCAGATATGAATCCCCTAAATCACTGATCCATGTGTGTGCAGAGAAAAGGAATCCCTAATGAAATGGACTGGTTAATATAAACATATAAAACCAAATAATAATGATAGTAATTATTATTACCATTATTGTGTTCATTTTTTCCCATAGATTGTAAATGTATCATCTTTGTTTTTGTCTTTGTCTAATAGTAAATGGGTAATCTCCACATTTTTCACTTGAGAATGGTGGCTGTTTATATAAAAAAAAAATCTTCTTAAGAGGCCCAGCAAAAGAGGGCATTTATTCACAAACCCAATATTAAAGGAACAGCAGGATTTTGTTTAGTGAGTAAGAATATCTGTTGGCCAAACAAATTACAGTTATCTCTAGTTGTATTTTGTCTCCAGTTTTCAAAAACGTTCTTCATTCATGGAAACTGCCAGGTGTAGTGTGTACGTGATGCTGGTTTTGGTTCTCTGCTGCTAATTGAATTCAGAACAAAGAGAAGACTGTCAATTAAGCTCAGTTTCAGGCAGCTTGACCAGTCACGACACGTCTCGAAACAGTGGAACAGAACCATGAAACATCTGCACATCAGACAAGCTGTACAGAAAGGAAGAGGACAGGCGGACGTGGAGATCAGAGGAGGATTGAGAGAATGAAATGCAGATTGGAGGTAAAAGAGAAAGAGTATCGGGAGGGCAGCTCTGTCAGCACACAGACATACTGGACCTGTCCAAAGCTTTAATGTTTGTTAGTTTGGGTGCAATTAGGAAGGCCTAGTGATACCTCACCAGCAGGAAAGTGACTTATTTCTTAGTCTGAGAGCTTCCCCAACCAGTGGACTTAATAGCAGGTCGAATCAGCCATAACTAAACAACAACATTGACTCGTATCAGACGCAGAACAGGTTATTAACGTCAGAGCTCTAGAACTGACCTCACACCCTTCCACATATTCACTGCTCATTCACCTCTGGACAGTAATTGGAGAAAATGTCTATCACTGGTAGCATCTTTTCTTATTGTGCGTGCTCAGAATCCACAGCTAACCAAAATGAGTGAAATGACTGGAGAGCCACCTGATGTGATCGGTTGAGCATGCTTATCTTGAGATTATATGATACTGACACTGATGCATTGTTGACTTGGGAATAATTACCATAAAATTAATGAAAACACCTGGGCAAATTGATGCACTTTAGCATGGATGCACTCTAAATGCAGGTGCATGAAAAATAAATAAATATATAAACTGTAATTTATTATTTAGTGTTTTTTTGTTGTTGTTGTTGTTGTTGTTGTTTTTAAAGATTAACACTGCTAATGATGTCCTTATTGCTAGAATTGCATATACATTTCATTTTTTTTTTTTGCTGCCTTTGATGTAATGGTTAGATATTATTAAAATGTGTTACACAGCTCTGTGAGATACCTGATTTAATCTATCCAGTCAGTGGTGTAGCAAGTCAGCCCCGGGCCCCTATGCAAAAACATTTGTACGGGCCCCTCCAAATATTACTAGTTAATGTGGGCTCCAATGCTCCTTAATGTTGTCTTTTCTGAGGTAAATAACATTACAGGACTGTTCACAAGCTGTTTTAGTATAAATGCTTGGAAATAATATTTCATGTTTATTTGTAGTGCACCAGCCACCCATTAATCACAATAAGCATTTTGTTACTTTTAATGTAATACAAATTAACTTTAAATTCAGTAAATTTTATCACAAAATATAAACAATAATAATTTTTTCTGCTCTTTAATGTGGTGTGGGATCACTGCATTCACCTCAATTCAAGCAACATGTGAATCAATCATATTTTCCTCTTTTCTTCTAGTCACAGCACAAGATGACATGAATGAACATACATACATACATTTACATTTATTCACTTAGCTGACGCTTTTATCCAAAGCGACTTACAATTGCCACATATGTCAGAGGTCACACACCTCTGGAGCAACTAGGGGTTAAGTGTCTTGCTCAGGGACACATTGGTGTCTCACAGTGGATTCGAACCTGGGTCTCTCACACCAAAGACATGTGTCTTATCCACTGCGCTAGCACCACCCCAACATCAGAAGATATGTTGAAAAAAATCAGAACAACTTAATAAAATGTGTCTCATGTAATTGATAAATAAGTGTTTTAAAAATTGTCAATAAAAACAGAGTAGGTGGAATTTTCACATTAATGAACTTCATTCACACAATATAACAACTTTAATTTCGTAATTTTGACTTTATTCTAAAAATATTATGGCACTAAAATGCTGCCTTATTTACTAAATTACTTTCACACACTTGTGAAAGAAAGAAAGAAAGAAAGACAGAAAGAAAGAAAGACAGAAAGAAAGAAAGAAAGAAAGAAAGAAAGAAAGAAAAATCTAGATAAAAATGAACTGAATCAGCAGGAAAACCACTGAAGCTTGAAGGTGTGAGTGGGGTTTCTGAGTTTGCACCACTGCCACTCTCTGGCATCACACGATTCTGATTCAAAAGTCCAGGGGTTTCACGTTCAGTGTGATCTGCATGAGAAACAGTCCTATTATCCGTGTAATTGGGGAGCGACAACCCCCGGACACACCAAAAGTGACTGCCCACTGAGCTGGAAAATTTCAAAGATGATGATCTCCTAATTCACTGTTCTGGGAATTGCTCCTCTTGTCATCGAGGTGACAGCGTGAGCGCTAAAAAAGAGCACTTCAGCTTACAAAGCATTTGTGCTGTTTTCTTAGTTTTCTGTTTTCTCATAAATGGAGAAGAGCCCAATACACGGGAGCCCTTATGCAACCTATGTTCAATGCTTTGAGATCAATTTAGACTGGCATACTTTACCCTCATAGGTTGATTTAGCACTTTTGAATTGCTTTGAAGAGATGCATTGCTTGTTGCATTTTTTATACAAAGTGATGGATGAGATGCAGCAAGCAAAACTTGAGCTGAGCTGATTGACGATATGTTTCTAGCACTTGATTCACACATCATGTTTTGTATTTACAACAGGTTTAGGGTGTTTTTAAATCACTATATCCATAAAAACAAGCAACAGTATAATAGTAATAGATAACGTGTGACTTGGAAAACAAGTATAAACCCTGTAAAGACTGACATGAAATAATATAGCCAGAAAAATCTGTTTTTGAAATGGAACAGTTTATTGAACCTTTAGTCAAATCTAAGAAAAATAAATAAATAATAATATATATACTGTATGTCTTTTGTTGAGTCATATTTGATGCAGGCTTTTATGGATCATAGTATGATACAGGAGCATGTGGAGCCCATAATTGAGAAAAAATGAGCAAAAATATGCAATTTGGTGATATTTATTTGGCTATATATCTTTTTATGGCTTACAAAGCAAATAATGCAATGCAACACAGTTATGATTGAGAGATGAAGATATAAACTTCCTTCAAAAACCTAATAGATCACATCTGATACATTTAAATATTATTTTTCTAAAAAAAACTTAAAAAAAAAAAGTTTTTACCATGTTGAGGCCTTAGAAATTTGTGCATATATGATACAGCAGGCTTTATAGGGTTACATTTTGATGAATGACTCATCATTCAAGCAGAATGTACTCCTCAAATCATTAATTAGATTTTTCTAATTGGACCTTTTTACTTGTAAGTTAACTGAACAAAGTTTCTGGTCCTTTCTCTCTCCCCCGTGTTGGTCAGTCAGTGGTTGTATTTATGGTCATCTTGTAACGATAAAGACAGATGGGGTTTCTTAGACTCTCCTCCCAAACACATTTGCTGTCATCAGTGTGGAAAAAAATAGAACTTGTAGGCATTAAAGAGGATGAATCGCGTTCGCCCACACATATCGCATGTTTCACATGTTGTTGTTCTCAATCCTTTTTCTGTTTCTCTCACTTTCATTCTCTCTTTTTCCATTCTGTTTATTGTCTTACTGTACAATTCTTCCGTCTCTAATGGTACAAAATATAACCATGGTAACAACAGTATTTGCCAAAATGCCATAGTTACAACACTGTACGTAGAAAATTTGAAAATGATGTTGAAAATAACAAAAGTGATGGTTGCCTCAGCAAGCAATCAAACTTAGACTAGACACCCAAACAAACCTGAGGTTCACTTATTCAGTTAAACTCTCTGTTTGGATTCATTTTGAAATGCAACCTCTCGGAAACAGGTGAAATAGTCTGATACCTTCTTCAAAAAAAAATATCATCCCAACCAAACCCCATGTGCTCAAGAGATATTGTGGAGGGGTGATATTTTTCAAATGACAAATTAATGGAAATATGTGGGCATGTGAAAACGTGAGCAATGACCCAAAACGACCTGCTCAATATTGACAGACTTCTCATACAGCCATAATAAAACTCTTTTCTCTCTTAAACTCACATTAAATAAAGAGCAAAAAGGCCAGTCAGCTTTGAGATATCACAGCCACTTATGGGAGGTGTGTAACTTTTTATGTTTTTTTCAAAGGATAAAAATTATTTTTAAATGAACTCCACTTCACGATCTCGGCTTCCTGTACCGTAAGTCATTTGAGCTGGGAATTAATGTGTGAGAAATCGAAACCTTCATGCAACTTGTGCACTAGAGAGTTACTGAGAGAATTCATTACTGCACTAATGAGCAATATAAAACTAGACTTTAGGATGTAGTTTGTCAAAGATATGTCAAATAAAAAAGGACAATTAGGAGCCATAAAACTTGGCAAACAGCTCCAGAATTCGCATTTGCAATATATACTATAACATTTTTATTACAGTGTGTGGAGAGCGTGCAGGACAGTCCATCCTTGTTCAGAGGGCAGGGGTAGTTTCTGGTCATTATAAGTTGCTTTACACAAAAACAACAGAAGTCAAAGCTACGTCTTCTTCCAGATAGCGAGGTAGATGTGTGCGTGCTTTAATTGCTCTGACAGGTGTGAAACAGACACCAGCTGTGATGTGGAAATGAAACAGAGAGAGGTGCCCGGGTGCAGGAACATGGAGCGCAATAACAGCAGTCAGACCCACTGAGACAATAACTTAGCATCCACACGCTTCCCCTCAATGAAATTAATGTTTTCTTAAGGCTAATTGTAGCTTCTGGCCATCGATTTTAGTGTTGCTTTTTAAATCACATCCCCTGTCACCGAATGTGTGGTTCATAATGTTATTTGCTAAAGAAATCACACAGTATAACAAGACACATACTGAGAATAAGAAAGGGTTTTATAATATCGGTGATGCAAGTAATTAAGAAAGATAAAATTGCAGCTTTTATCGCATCTTTGTCAGTCTTTTTGCTACCGTAACATTAACCATGGTTACACAGAATTTACCACCATTTAAAACACCAAGTTTTAAAAAGTAACTATTTTAAGTAAAATAAATATTTAATGTGTTATGTAAAATGAAAAAGAAATGCATTGTCCAGAAATGCAGTGATAAATGTCACCTAGGCTACTGTAAATGCATTGATCATGGCAGGCTTTTCAGCACTGGTCTCCATCTACATGGCTTAAATTTTCCATGCATTGTGTTATTGTAAAGCACATGAGTCACAGTGCAGCTTTAAATGGTCTTCGTTAGTCTTCTAATGTACATTCAGATTCATCATTAAACTTGTGCATGTACAAATGATGAAAGCGTCTCGGTGCAGAAAGCTAATCCCTTGCTTTCAAGACCCCTCTCTGGAGTTCAGATGCATGGATTCTTTTGGCTTTATTGCTGTTGCACCCCTGCAGTAAGTGAGCGCTAAGAGACTTCCTCAGTGGGGGGCTCGTCCTCCAGTTCATATCCACTCTAATTGGCCACTGTTTGCATGTAAAATATCTCAATACTAATAATGAAAATAGCTCATAGATGCCTCACATAAACCAGTCTGAGTCTGATCAGCAACAAGAAAAAAAGATTTTATAAAATAATTACCCAGAAACTAGATAGATAAACAAGAAAAGGGATATTAAAAGGGAGTGTTTTTGTTTATTTTATTAAATTGCAATGCAATTGAGGTTTCATATAAGGTTTAATTTCATTTGTTCATTTTTTTTTTCTAAAATGCCAAAAATTTCTGGAGAAACAGAAACAATTGAGGCAGTAAAAATATTGTGAATAACATTAAATTATTTGATGAGAAATTATTGAGTTCATCTCTGAATCTTTGCAGTATTTGGCATCTTGGTATGGGTGAGATATTAACAACTGAGATATTAAAGAGATCTCAGTTCTTTTATGTGTTTCACCACCCATCAGCATTAGTTTTATCAGTCTGGCTTTTCTCCCATAATTTGTTTTTTTATGATGTAAAAATAGTTTGTCAGGAGCATTTCTAAGTATTTTCTTGCCATTTTTAACCATAATTCTCAGACGGTTTGTATGATCTGTTAATTAAAACTTGCGGTGGAGGAAGAAATGACACTCTGATGTACATATAACGGTTAACCATGTTTCATTCTGATTTCCTTGTCTATGACACTGATGAGCTGTTTTATGTTGTCATGTAGCCATTTTTGCAAATGTTGAGTGGTGCTTGGCGCTGGTTTCATCACATTCACATAATGTCAAGAAGAACACCGTAGTCATTTAACAGGTCATTAGATTATAATAAGAATTAAAATTGTATTTCCTCTCAAGATTTCTCTTTAGAATCCAATTTTCCCCTTGCTGTGTTCAATTCACAGGGTCACTGCACAGTGTTGAGTGCAACGACATCATGCACAGCCAAACCTCAAGATGAGCAGATAACACTTAAAGGTGTTTTAGTATGACTGTACTTTCATATGGAATCAATTGGTTTGATCCAGTGTATTGATATTATGCATGTTGTGTGCGATGCAAGATTGGAATTGTACTGAATATCTTACAACGTCAATTTCAGATTGCAAAGTGAACATACTACAAAAAACAAAATAAAAAAAAAATCCCCTCATCTTACATTATCCAGTTAAACTGGGATATGATGATGAAGCATTTTAACATTTATAAAGTTTATGGTTCCTTCTGGCTGATTTTGTGTATCGGAGCGCACAAATGATTCTTCCCAGTTTCAGTGTGACTTTTGTGCCATCTGGAAATGGCTTTTGGGGTCCTTAATAAAGTCAAGAAATCTTAGCTTTTTGGCTCTAAAATGATTCTTTAACAAGAATATTTGCCAGAAGTGTGAAAGGTCTTTAGTGCGAGTTGATTCAGGCACGCTCTCGTTACCTTTCTGCACACTTCTTTCTCTCATCAATGGACTTCATGATCAAATGATACCTCTGTGGTTAACACACTATTTCCACACAGCCCGGATCAACTGGATAGCCTTATCTTGGTCTGCTTCACCTCTTTCTCATTTCCAACCCTCTGAACACCAGCAGGAAGCCCAAGCAGTGCTGCTGGAACATGTGGCATGCGTGTACCGGGTCTCTAGATGGGTGTCAGTGCACATGTTGCACATGATTAAAACCTTTGCGATGGATTTCTTCAGCTCATGGGACTCTCTTATATAATACCATCTCAATAACGTGGCTCTTTCTCATATGGTCGACTTACAGAGGGATCAATCATCTAAATGCCACCTCACAAAGGAATAGCACTAGGTAAAACCGGTGAACTTGGTTCTGTAAGGCAGAAGCACGTGATCAATATTTCCTCTCTTTTGATAAGTTTTGGTTGGTCAATAGTACATTGAATATCTAAGACTGACCCAGTACCAGAAACGGCAGGCGACGCCGCTCTCCAGTGCTGAAGTCAATTATGGAAACAAAGGCCACTCCAAAATGCCACTATAGTCACGACTGATTCATTCAGAGCGTACAGAGCACAGCTGTTGTGTTCCCATTTACAGACGTATGGTAGAAAAGAGAGTCAACAGCAGTAGTTTTAGCTGTAGAATCAGCCGCTGGGGCAACTTTCAATTTCAGCACTCAGTGTGTGCTGCAGAGAGATGGGAACGAAGGGAAAATAACAAAATATATCACATTTCTCAAACTCACACCTCTCACCGAGTACAATTTGCTCACAGAGTAATTTGCAGTATAATGACTATTTACGATGGGAGGCAGCTGTAAAGTTTCTTTTCAGTCTCTGGAATCAGCCAGTGAAAAAAGCTCAGCGTTTACAGGTTATTACTAATCATTATAGTTAATTGCTGTTCCTGAGAAAAAGAAAAAAAAACCTTCAGATCCAAACAGGTGCTGAGGCTTTTTTCTCTCCAGATTTTGAGATGTATGGAGGTGGACAGAGAACAGCGACGTGTTTTGAAGGTGCAGTCCTGAACACCCAGGGCTTGACACTGCTAATCATATCACCTTCAAAATCTCACACTTCTGTCAAGTCAAGTCAAGTCAAGTCACCTTTATTTATATTGCGCTTTAAACAAAATACATTGCGTCAAAGCAACTGAACAACATTCATTAGGAAAACAGTGTGTCAATGATGCAAAATGATAGTTAAAGGCAGTTCATCATTGAATTCAGTGATGTCATCTCTGTTCAGTTTAAATAGTGTCTGTGCATTTATTTGCAATCAAGTCAACGATATCGCTGTAGATGAAGTGACCCCAACTAAGCAAGCCAGAGGCGACAGCAGCAAGGAACCGAAACTCCATCGGTGACAGAATGGAGAAAAAATCCTTGGGAGAAACCAGGCTCAGTTGAGGGGCCAGTTCTCCTCTGACCAGACGAAAGCAGTAGTTCAGTTCCAGGCTGCAGCAAAGTCAGATTGTGCAGAAGAATCATCTGTTTCCTGTGGTCTTGTCCTGGTGCTCCTCTGAGACAAGGTCTTTACAGGGGATCTGTATCTGGGGCTCTAGTTGTCCTGGTCTCCACTGTCTTTCAGTGCTGTAGAGGTCCTTTCTAGGTGCTGATCCACCATCTGGTCTGGATACGTACTGGATCCGGGTGACTGCAGTTACCCTCTGATCTGAACACAGACTGGATCTGGTGACCACGGTGACCTCGGAACAAGAGAGAAACAGACAAATATTAGCGTAGATGCCATTCTTCTAATGATGTAGCAAGTACATCGGGTGTTATGGGAAGTGTTTCCGGTTCCGGTTTACCTAATTAATGCAGCCTAAAAATCCTTTAACGGATTTGGATATTAAAAGCATATTAGTATGTTATGTGTAAGCCAGGTTAAAGAGATGGGTCTTTAATCTAGATTTAAACTGCAAGAGTGTGTCTGCCTCCCGAACAATGTTAAGTAGGTTATTCCAGAGTTTAGGCGCCAAATAGCAAAAGGATCTGCTGCCCGCAGTTGATTTTGATATTCTAGGTATTATCAAATTGCTTGGGTTTTGAGAACGTAGCGGACGTAGAGGATTATAATGTAAAAGGAGCTCATTCAAATACTGAGGTGCAAAACCATTCAGGGCTTTATAAGTAATAAGCAATATTTTAAAATCTATACGATGTTTGATAGGGAGCCATTGCAGTGTTGACAGGACCGGTCTAATATGGTCATACTTCCTGGTTCTAGTAAGAACTCTTGCTGCTGCATTTTGGACTAGCTGTAGTTTGTTTACTAAGCGTGCAGAACAACCACCCAATAAAGCATTACAATAATCTAACCTTGAGGTCATAAATGCATGGATTAACATTTCTGCATTTGACATTGAGAGCATAGGCCATAGATATACATATTTTTGAGATGGAAAAATGCAGTTTTACAAATTCTAGAAACGTGGCTTTCTAAGGAAAGATTGCGATCAAATAGCACACCTAGGTTCCTAACTGATGACGAAGAATTGACAGAGCAACCATCAAGTCTTAGACAGTGTTCTAGGTTATTACAAGCAGAGTTTTTAGGTCCTATAATTAACACCTCTGTTTTTTCAGAATTTAGCAGTAAGAAATTACTCGTCATCCAGTTTTTTATATCGACTCTGCATTCCATTAGTTTTTCAAATTGGTGTGTTTCACCGGGCCGTGAAGAAATATAGAGCTGAGTATCATCAGCATAACAGTGAAAGCTAACACCATGTTTCCTGATGATATCTCCCAAGGGTAACATATAAAGCGTGAAGAGTAGCGGCCCTAGTACTGAGCCTTGAGGTACTCCATACTGCACTTGTGATCGATATGATACATCTTCATTCACTGCTACGAACTAATGGCGGTCATATAAGTACGATTTAAACCATGCTAATGCCCTTCCATTGATGCCAACAAAGTGTTCAAGTCTATGCAAAAGAATGTTGTGGTCAATTGTGTCAAACGCAGCACTAAGATCCAATAAAACTAATAGAGAGATACAACCACGATCAGATGATAAGAGCAGATCATTTGTAACTTTAAGGAGAGCAGTCTCAGTACTATGATACGGTCTAAATCCTGACTGGAAATCCTCATAGATACCATTTTTCTCTAAGAAGGAATACAATTGTGAGGATACCACCTTTTCTAGTATCTTGGACAGAAAAGGGAGTTGTCCTGTCGACAACACCTGCAGGAAAGAACATTCACTTTCACTTTAATGTCTGAGTTGTTTATCATGTAGAGCAAATTGAGATTTTTTTTTATTTTCAAGCTTTCAAAATATATTTTTTTCTTCTGAAAAAAACAAAAAACTGCACCAAACATTAAACATCTGTCTGGAGTTTCAGAAGAGATCTCAAATTTTGAGCCTGAACCACAAAACCAGTCATAATGGTCAATTTTTTTAAATTGAAAGCTGAATAAATAAGCGTTCCAATGATCTATGTTTTTTTTTTTAGAATATGATAATATTTGGCTGAGATACAACTTTTTGAAAATCTGGAATCTGAGGGTGCAAAAAAATCAAAATACTGAGAAAATCTCCTTTAAAGTTGTACAAAAGAAGTTCTTTGCAATGCATATTACTAAACATAAATTTAGTTTTGATATATTTACGGTAGGAAATGAACAAAATATTTTCATGGAACATGATCTTTACTTAATATCCTAATGATTTTTGGCATAAAAGAAAAATCTTTAATTCTTGCTAATCCTGATCCTCGTGCTCTGCTCCTTTATATTGTGCTCCTTTCCCTTGTTTCTCTGCTGGTTTGTTGTGGTGTTTTCTTGTTCTTTGTCTGGAAATTATCCTTTGATCTTGTTCTAGTGATTTATTTATTTACCCAGTATTTTTGTATCCTTGTTTCAGTTTTATTTTCTCTAGTCCTATAGTCTAGCTTTAGTTTTTGATTTGGTGCATTCTAAATAAAAATCTTTAATTTTTATTTATTTTTAATTTTATATATATATATATATATATAAATAAATATGATCAAAGAAGGCTTAATTTTTAATGAGAAAATTAATCTGCATTGTTAATCCTTTTGATCTTTTATTTAAACAATTCACAAAAATCTAACCTTTTTTATTGGATAATAAGAATTTTAAATGGGGGGAAATATCATTATGAAATAAATGTTTTTCTCTAATACACATTGGCCAAAATTAAGGACACCCTTTTATTGAACTCTTTTTTTAAACCTCCATTTGCCAGTTTAACAGGTCTAAATTTTCTCCTATAATGCCTGATGAGGTTAGAGAACACCTGACAAGGGATCAGAGACCATTCTTTCATCCAGAATCACTTCAGACCCTTTAGATTCCCAGCTCTATGTTGGCGGTGCTGCTCTTCAGTTCACCACACTCATTTTCTATAGGGTACAGGTCAGGGAACTGGAATGGCCATAGCAGAAACTTGGTTTTGTGCCCAGTAACCCATGTTTGTGTGGTTTGTGTTTGGATTATTGTACAGTTGGAAGATCCAAACATGGTCCATTATAAGATTTCTAACCGAGTCAGTCACTTTTTTATTTTTTATCTGTTGGTATTTGATAGAATCAAAGATGCCATGTATCTAAACAAGATGTCCAGGACCTCCAGCAGAAATATAGGCCCACAACATCAAAAATACAGCAGTTTATTTCATTGTACACATGGGGTACTTTTTATCCCTGTTTTTACCAAACCCATCTTGAGTGTTTGCTGCTAAAAAGCTCATTTTTTAGTTTCATATCACCATAGAAGCCAGTCCCATTTGAAGTTCCAGTCATGTCTGATAAATGAATATGCTGCGAGTTTGTTTTTGGATGAGCTGGGATAATTTTTCTTGTAACCCTCCTAAACAGCAGGTGGTGATGTAGCTGCTGTTTGAAAATTTTTTAAATGGTTTTCTGACCCAGAGACTCAACTATTTTTTTAAATTCTCCAGCTATGGTCCTTGGAGAGTCTTTAACCACTCAAACTGACCTCCTCATCATGCATTAGGACAATATAGACACACATCCTCTTCCAGGCAGATTTGTAACATTTTCTGTTGATTGGAAATTCTTAATTATTGTCCTGATGGTGGAAATGGGAATTTTCACTGCTATAGCTCTTTTCTTAAAGTCACTTCACTAATTTGTGAAGCTCAATTATCTTTTGCTGCACATCAGAAATATATTCTTTGGTTTTTCTCATTTTGATGCATGATTAAGGGCATTTGGGCTTTGTTTTCCCCCCATTCATATTTCTGTGAAACAGGAAGCAATGGCTGGATAATTTCATGTTCATAATCACCCTGGAAAATTGTGAATATGAATGGGAATATACTTCAGACTTATTTTACTCATAAGAGGTGTCCTTAATTGTGGCCAATGTGTATTAGAGAAAAATATTTATTTCATAATGATATTTCCCCCCATTTTAAATTCTTATTATCCAATGAAAGGTTTGATTTTTGTGAATTTTTTTAATAAAGATCAAAAGGATTAACAATGCAGATTAATTTTCACAGCCTTCTTTGATCATATTTACCAAGGTCCATATTTTTGGGCATGACTTTAAACTTTAATTATTCTCTGGCTAGTTTTGGTTCTTTGCTTTTTCATTTTGTCTCTTTGGACTTCGCTCTTATCTGTTTTTGTTCTCTTATTTGTTTTGCATTTTGTCTATCTTGTATTGTCTTGAGTCGAGTCTTGTTTTGTCCTCGTGTTTTGTCCAGTCTTGCCCTACCCAGATTCTCTGTACACTGACATGTCATGTCTCTGGTAGACAGGTGTGACATTTGAGTTTCACGTCATGCTACAGGTTCCCTGTGTTCCTCCTGGTCTTATTGAGCTGCCTCCTCTGTGCTCGAGTCCGGGTCGGCTATCTTGGGTTCTCTCAGTGGTCATCCCTCCTGCCCGTATTGTGTCGCTCTGTTTGGACTGTTTCACTCCTCATTCACCCTGCTGTTCAAGTCTACGTCTTATTAACAAAATAACATTGTCTGCTCCTTTGCATTTGGGTCCAATTTCTTGCAGATCCCATATTGAGATTCCAATATGAAGTCAAATATTTTCAACCAGTTTTAAACCAAATGATCAGTGTCATGTTAGTATCACAGATTTTGTCACTGATTTATTTTCAGTTTTCGTTATTTTAGTACATCAAGTCAAGCAAAATGAGAAATGCTGCCTTCACTTCAACTAACTGAAATACATTTAAAAATAAATTATAATGAAAATGTATTTTTATGGTTTTAGTTATAATTAACTATAATAGCCATGCAAATTATATGAGCTGCTGCCCAGTTTTATATGGATGTGTTACCATGAGCAAAAAAAGCGTAGAAAAAAAGAAATAACAGTAAACACAAATGCAACTTCAGACATATTAGTACATTGTTTGTAAAACAACCCATTCAATTTCTCAATTGTTTTGTTTTGCTTATTGAAGGAACTTAAGGAGAAACAAAGTTGAAGTCAAAGTTAAAGTGAAGAAAAAAACAATCTCCTGGAAAAAACTGGTGTCACTGTGATAAAACGTGGGGGGGGGGGACACAGTATAGCATTTTAAAGGTATTAGCCAGCCTTCAGGAGGGTGTTTGTTCTCTTTCTTTTGAGTATAAGTTCTTTAGTTAAGACTTTCTTTTATTCACCCTCTTCCTGCTGCTTTGCCAAGATTGCTGTGTAATTATGGTGTTTCTATTTTGAAGATCTGACACATCTGTGAGGATAATCAGCAAACAATTTTAACATTATATTTCACATCCTGATTTCTAACATAACCGATGATGCTTGTTTGCTTGCTACAGCTAGCATCATTATGACTATTGGAGTGGAGTGGAGTCCGTGATTTGATTTTAAAGGTAAAGAAAAGAATGAAAGGAGTAGGTCATAACATAAGTCATTTATGTAGACTAGATAAGTTCTCTCATTTATGTATTAAATTAATGCAAATTTACAATCAAAAGTCATCTGTAAGTTAGGATGGTGCGTCAGAAACATGCTAATTTATAGATTTAGGAAGCTCTGGAGACTTGAGACCCATTCACACAGAGAACGATAACTATTAAGATAATGATATAATGATAATTAAATTAGCACCCACATCAATGCATGATAACTCTGTTTATTATAAGCGTGGGTAGCAGTTTTGCCATCTTCAAATACTTGAGCTCTTTAAAGCAAGAAGGATTATGATTGGCTGTCAGTAATTTCAACTGGGAAAAAAATAAACAAATGTTTTGAAAGTGATCCCAACAATATAATTTCTTTCTGTCATTATTTATTAACTTGCGGTGTGGACTTTACTATTCTCACATAATTTGAATGATTATTAAACCTTAATAGTTATCTTTGTCATTATAGTTGTTGTCCTTGATGTGAATGGGCCTTTATTGTAGTTCTCGGCTGAATTATCAGCTTTGTGGGATGTTTTCTCTTAAAATAGACACAAATGAGACAATAGTTGACATACAGTAAAAGTATAGAGCTATACAATTAATTTGGCATAGCTCCGATAATCTATTCTTGAAAGATTTTGTTCAGAACTGCTAGAGTTTCTTCCTAAAGGCTGTGAGATTTTTCCTGGTCTAAAGTCTAGAAGAATATAACTTATTTTAGTGGACTTGGCACAGTATGATTGTGGTCGTCCTTTATAGCTCTGAGTTAAACCAACCTTTCAGCCTCCTGTTGCTGGACAATTATTTCCTTGATTTCTCATCCTCGCCGACAGCAGACCTGTTTCAGGACCGACCGCTGTGCCTTCGCTTGCAGCCGTTCCTATTTAAATTCCCTCCCTGCCAATTAATCACTCTTTTAATTGGATCTGTGCATCTTAATTGCAAAGGGCCTCTTGGTTAGTTTCAATCTGTGACTCTGATGTAAAAGGAAGGAGGTTTTAATTAAAGACTTGGGTTTGATACCAGAGATACCCCACTGTTTTCCTTCACCACGGGACCCCGTCTACCCCACACTCTCTGTGATAGATAACAGCAAACTCGTCAAAACACACTGTCAGGAAAAGTGTGGTTTGTTAGCATGCATGTTTTCTGTCGAGTGATTTATGCTATGAAGAAGCGTTCTGGTTAGAGCTGTAGTCAAGTCCAGCTTTGTCGAGTCCAAGTCAACTCCAAGTCCAGGACTAGTCGAGACCGAGTCAAGACCGAGTCCAAAGAGGTTCGAGTCCAAGTCTAGTCCAAGTCCAAGTCCAAAAGTTTTGAGTCCAAGTCAAGACCGAGTCCAAATGAGAGAAAAAAGGGTCCTCTTCAAGACCACATACTTAATTACTGATAATGTATGTGATGCGAGAGACAGCATATCTCCTATTCTAAGAAAATAATTTTACATTATTAGTTGTAATGATCAAAAAGCATGTGCAAAGTAACAAATCTGTAGGACGGGGGTCTCCAAACTAGATCCTGGATGGCCAATGTCCTGAAAAGTTTAGCTCCAACTGGCCTTAACACACCTGGAAGATTCTAGAGTGTCTAGTAAGAGCTTGATTAGCTGGTTCAAGTGTGTTTTATTAGGGTTGAAGCTAACAAGGGCGTTACACAAGATCCCGGGCCCTATGCATAGGCAGTCCTGATGGGCCCCCATACCCTCCACCCATGAAAATATCCAGGTAAAATAAAATATATTTCTGATTCATACTTTTCAAGGGCCCTCTCTTCCTTTGGGGCCCTGGTAATGAGTACTGGTTTTACCCCCAGTCCGACCCTGGGATCTAAACTCTGGCCCTCTAGAACAGAGTTTGGAGCTGTAAGGTCAAATTATTTTTATGTACTTTATTTTCATTTTGTTTACTTAATAATGCTGCTTTTGCTGACATGATGTCTGTGGTCAAAAATGTAAATGACTGATGCCTTGGCACAGTGCACACACATGCAAAGCTCGGGATATGAAGGGATAAGTTTGGCTCTACTGGGCATGTGCACATAAATACATTTCTTTTACTGTCTATGCATGCACATCCTTTCCCGGAACAATACTGAAAGCTAAGCCAAGATGTACACTTGGCGAGTCCAATGGCCAAGTCCGAGTGCAAATGCAACGAGTCCGAGACGACAGAAAAATGTCTCGAGTCCGGACTCGAGTCCAAGACCGGACTCGAGTACAACAGCCCTAGTTCTGGTCTTTGTGGCAGTCACTGTCCCTGATGTGGGAACCGTCTTTGACATCAAGAACAGAAGACACTGAGCACTGTGGTATTTGTGTGGCCATTACCTGCAGCACCACTTGGGAGTATTCATAATCCCGATGGCGATGAATGTTCTAACCTAGCAAAACACTCAGCTATTACACTAGCACCTAAAATGCGTTTAGCAAGAGATAGCAACTTTATTTTGTAACAAGTTGTGTAGTTATTGCTCAATTAAGGATAGCGATTTGAACAGCCCAATATAGATACTGCATTCTAGTAACATCAGTTTCCTAAAAACCTTAGTAATGACATTTTAATATTCATATAACTACATATTTACACTCTACATTGTATGCTCTCATGTATACTGTGTATATATATATATATATATATATATATACACATTGGTTAGGACTAACACCCTATATTTTATACTTTCATATATATTTTTGTCAGGACAAATTAATTATAATATTTTTATGTTTACTAAATATTTTCACTGGCCTCACCAAAAAAAAATAAAAAATACAAATAAAAAAATAACCTTCCAGTTTTTGTATTTGATAGAAATGTTTCTAGGTTTGATGTAAAAAAAGAGTAATCTGGAAATTGTAGTTATTTTAACAATTACAATGCAAAACATTACTGAAACTGTGTGATAGTGATTGGTTTGTTTGGTTGGTTTTCAACATATTCTTAAATCAGCAGAATTTGCAAATATACAAATATGCACACAATACATAGAAAATATAAAATATAAAAATCTGTCTTTTCTGTGTTTATAAAATATTGCATAAATATAGTTTTTGATAATATTACATTTTCATTTATTTATTCGTTTCTAATTTATTTCTATTTTTTTCTGAAAATAAAAATGCATGGCAATAACTTGCCTATAAAACCCCCTATTTTTGTCTAAAATAATAAGTCCCTGACACCAATAGAGAAAGTCTCGATTAGCATATTTTTGTGACACTGTCACTGGCATTAATTGTAGGGGAAGTCTCTGGGGAAGGGCCGGGGTTAAGTGCCCTAATCAAGTGTACAATAGAAGTCAGAACTGACATCTTAATAATATTTCGGTTGCACAGGTCACTCCTTCTCATAAATGATCGTGTGACCTTTATAGGAGAAGCACTAATCCTGAACCATTAATGTGTGCGTCCACAGGCGTCCATTGGCTTTCCAAATCATTGTATAGAGCTGGATGGCAGACACAAGCAAGAGATTTTAACATTGACAGTGGAGTGGAGCAAACAGTGAGGAAAAAAACATGATGGCAGCCATTCTCTGAGGTGTCTGGCACAAATTGCAACCTTGAATGAAAAGTTAAATAAAAAAAATCAAATGACATTATTTATTCACCCTCATGTCATTCCAAATCTGAATACTGTTGAACCCAACAGGAGCAACAACAATACAGAGACCATGGTTGTAATGCTACCAAAAGTACACTCTCAGAATGAAGAGCGTTTACCCTATTTACACCCAAAGTGTACATATTAGTACCTTAATGGTACATAGTAGTGCCTTTTGAAAGGATACCACTCCAGAGAGAACTTTTGTACCCTATATTCCTTAAATTGTACAGAAAAAGTGCAGAATTTAGAATGAGCTATTTGAGAGCTGCAACAGAGAGGAAGATTTTCAGTGAATGCCTGTATAAATTTCACACAGCAAATGCATTTAGTGCAACTTCAGCATGAGTAATTGATGACAGAGCTCTCATTTCTGTGTACAGGGTTCTGGCATTCACGTTCCATTACTGGTCGGGTGCTAAGATCACAAACTTCCCACTGTGCAATCAGATGAAGAGAGAAAGTTCTGTGTTCCCCATGGAACTCTCTAGTCGCTGCGCTGAGCTGCACATATACGGTTGCTATTGGAAACAGAGGCTTGGAAGAGCTCTGGCGGGTATAAAGTGATCTCGGCCGCTCCCAGCTAAGATCCAGTTTAAAGCACATAAATCCAGGGCAAGACCTTCACTATCAAACATCAAAACTACAATCAATTCTGCTTTCAGTTCTATCCACCTTATTTTGAGAGGGATTCCGATTGTCATTAGATTCCAGTTCAAAAACAGCTTGATATTGCAAACTGTTATATCATTTTCTTATATTTCTTCTAATTAATTATCTATAAGGGGCTAATGAATCAAAGTTACATGCATTCACAGAAAAAAAATTTTTATTGCAAAATAAAGTGGATTATTTTCTGTGTTTATACGTATGTAACGAATTAAATCTTCATAATCTTCGGCAAGAAGGAGGCGGGAACCGGCGGACAAGCAAATGAAACTTTAATAATCAAAATAAAGACAAAACAGCGCATCAGCCCCTCACTGACGACTGACACGCACAAATAAAAATCAAAACACAAACTAAAACTCAGGCCTGGTCCTCTCTCCTTCTTCACTGTCGTCGCTCAGGTTTTATATCCCTCCATCTCCTCCGTGGGACTCGAGACCAGCGAGTGTCGCAGGTGTCGCTCATCTCCAATCACTTCACCGGCCTCGCTCTGTTTCCACGTCCCTCGGCCCCGCCCCACTCGTCACAACGTAGTAGAGGAATTGCATGCTCAATGTAAATTGTGGAAATCTTTTTTTCCTCTTAAATATTTATATAATCAATAGTGTTACATGTAACAGTCTCATTAAATATTCTGGAGAACGACAATGAGTTAGAAGCTATCAAGCACTTTTTTCCCCCCAAAGGCAGGCAAATTCTCTAAGGTCTGCACGGGGACGCTTTGCCATTGTGTTTGCTTATCAGTTGCCAGTGGCTGCCACATGAAGCAACTTCTCTCAAGCTGTCAGCAGCCATGCATGTTACTCACAGCTTTTCTTTACGGGTTCACAGCTGTGGAGAGGGCCATATTGCATCTAGAGCAAAACGAGAAAAGAGAAAGTGAGACCGAAAGAAGCATGGAAACACAAAATTGGCAATGCCATCTAAGAAAACTGAACAGTATGTAATGTGAAGTGAGTTTCAGTTCTGATAGCAATTAGAATAAAATTGCACAATGAAGAAATATGTGAGTATGTGCAAGAGATTCAATTGTTCTTGAGATCTGGACGTCTGAGAGCATTTATAATCGAACAGTGCCCTGTTTATTTAAAGAAACAAGTGAACAATAGGATAATCAGATTATTGATCACAAACATCTGCTGCCCTCTGCTGTCAGGATCTAATGTACTTTACTCTGCGAAGTACTCTAAAAGCTTTTATTTATTTGTGAAATAGCAATCATATCAAACTACACTAGTCTTTCCCATATTTTGACTATAATGGTGTTTAAAGTAGCCTAATATTATTAGGTCAGCCAAAAATTACAATTCATAATTTACTCATCCTCATGTTGTTTCAGACCTGTATGGATTTCTTGTCTCTGCAAAACACAAAATATATTTTGAAGAACACTTGAGTCCAAGTAACTCTGGACCCCATTGACACCGAGGGGACAATAATTAGAAATGGCCAAACTGTCCCTTGTATTTGACAAAACGTTGTGCATTTTTAGGCTGCTCTGCCTCAGCGGTCTAAGTGTTTAGAAGACTGAGGTGACCAATCAAATCAAACAACGTGGGCTTTACTGTTTAATGGGGTTATGTGAATACCTAAACAATTTGACAACTTTTACAATACAAATGTTAGACAGTAATATCCAGGGATGCAAACTACTTAGCCTTTATTTGTTTATTTATTGTCAAATTTTGTTGTTTTGATATATATATGCTGATAACAAATATATGCTGCTATTTACATGATTGATATAATTCATATTTGACAAGACAATAAGTCTTTTTCCTTTTCTTAACAGATTAAGCATACGAATAATAGTCATTACACTGGGCATCCTCCTTTTGTCAGATTATTTGATTGATTTACATGATAGCACTGTAGGTTTTCTGTTTATCTACACTTTATATATTTAAAATTAAATAAAATAATCTTAAAATTAAATATAAATGTCTGTATAACATACAGCATCCACCAAGACCAAGACGACTTGATTTACACATTGATATAAATTGGGGGTCTCTATACTCGGTCCTGGAGGGCCGGTGTCCTGCGGAGTTTAGCTCCAACTTTCCTCAACACACCTGCTGGGAAGTTTCTAGTGTGCCTAGTAAGACCTTGATCAGCAGCTTCAGGTGTGTTTAATTAGCGCAGGAGCTCAACTATGCTGGAGTTTAGAGACCCCTGAGAAAAAAAGAAAAAAGAAAAATTAAACATGTAATACTAGATATTTCCACTAGATGTAGGCAGAGTTCAACAATTGTGCCGTTTAATTACAGCGCCGTTAAATTAATAACAGCCTATATGTACAATATGTTCATAACCTACTCTTTTAATTTCTGTCTTCGTATATAAAGGTGGTTATATTATTATCGTTTCGTGAGTGACAGTAAGAAGAAGAAAAAAATGTTATATAAATCCATGCAATTTTCCATGCTATGTGACTAGTCAGATAAAAGAAAATAGTAGTAGTAGTAGTAATCATAACAAAAACGATATAATAATAATAGTATAATCATATTTTAATTTTAATAACCATTATTCACATTTTTCTTCGTGTGATAAATAAAGTACTTTAATGATTTGCAGATCATATTTATTTCGTTTCTTTATTATTTTTATAAATCGCTTTGACAATTTCCCGTTTGGCGTCATTAAAAAGTATATTTATCTAATCTGAAGTGCGAAACATCCATGATTTATGCAGAAATGTGTTCTATAACGCGAGACTTCTGTGGAAGTAATAACGCTGTGTCAGTGCACACTGTTCCCTGAGAATGGAATGAGCGACACACCCCGGCAGTGATTGTGCCGTCGACCAAACTTGACAGTTCCTTTGCCTCCAGAACTCGAGCTCGCACAGCTCCCGCCTTCTCTCGCTTGCTCCCGACTTGTCTCCCTGTCAATCACCCGTGGCCGTGTGGAATCAAACTAGTGTGCGCGAACGCAGCTCCGTCCGCTGATGTAGGGGGAGACGCTGCTGTCATCTGCAAAAAAAAAAAAAAAAAAAGTGGCATAACGTTTATCAATTTTTAAAGACAACTGGCTTTTTCCCCCTTCCAGGAATTGTATTTTTCTACGAGTTTTGTTACTGAGCGCTCCCGTGTTGTAAAACGACACAAAAGGGAATGTTTTTGACATTGTTCAGTTGCTGGTTGTGAGGCAGTAACGCTTCATCCACCCGATCGGACAGCTATTCTTCCTTTCCTGAGGGGGGATCTGTTTTTCCTTCATTTGAAGGGGTGGAGAAGGGGGACATAGGTTAAGTGGATGTCGCGACTGTGCGATCTGTCCCGTTTTCAACGGGACCCGTGTTGCTGGTGAGCCGCCGCGGATCTGTTGTGGGAGTGTCGCACGTACGCGAGGATAGTTTGCCCTGGATTTTTCAATCATTTGCGAGATAAGGCTCCCGGACCTCCTCCTCGCCGTCGTCGACGCTGCCCTCCCTTCCTCATCCTCCCGGTTTTTTCTTCATCTCTTGCCTCCGTTATTTTGTCGTGGTCCGCACGCGGGGTAAGAAGCTCGCGCTCACCGCGGGAAGACTGAACGCCGCACGCGAGGCCCCCTCGGCCCCTCCCCCACTCTCACTCTCAAACCCCCTTCAGATCATCTCCTCTCATTTCTTCCCTTCTTCTTCTTAATATTTTTCCTCAGAGAAGAAGGATTGGGGGATTATTTCATTTTTTACCTGTTTTCTTCCCAGCGGTATATATATATATATATATTTTATTTTTTATTTTTTTCGCGTTTCTGAAGCCCAAACGAGGCCGGGCTGTGTGTAGTAAAGCTGTGGGGATGACTTTGGAGTCGATGATGGCCTGCTGCCTGAGCGAAGAGGCCAAGGAGTCGAAACGAATCAACGCCGAAATCGAAAGGCAACTGCGTCGGGACAAACGCGACGCGAGACGGGAGTTGAAGCTGCTCCTGCTAGGTACGAGAACCGCCGTTAAACTCACTCACAAACACACACACACACACACACATACAGTTAGTCGACAGGTTTAGCTGTGGTTTTCAGCGGCGAGTCGTGGTATTAAACACGCCACCTCCGTTTTATCGCGGTGGCGGTTTTCTAAAGTAGGTTTGAGGTGTTTTCGGTTAATGATCCTTTTTTATTATTGTTATTATTTTTTGTATGCAAGTGAATAGTATGCAGGCTATTAACGTTAGCGAATATGCTAAGGCGTTAGCGCGTTAGCATATGCGGGCCGAATACTGGACAGGGCCTGGCATGCAACAGGACACAAATCTCAGCATGCTCATTGTTTGGTGTATATGCATGTACATGTGAGTGTATACCAGAGGTCTGCTTTTAGGCGAAATGGTGGTATACTGGCTATCAGTTTTTGACCTGTGGTCTGATGTATGATAATGCATGTTGCATGCAGTTTGATAGAGCTAGAGAGGAATGTGTGAAAATGAGCAATGGAGAATGACAGTAACGTTAATGTAAAGCAGAGTTGCTTTGCACAGTGTCAGTAAGTGCAACATAAACGACAGTGGTTTGTGTAACTGCATGGATCCTGTTGGATTACAGTATTCAAATCGTAGGTAAATCAGGCTGAGGTTTGTGAGTTGAGCGTTTATTTCTTTAGTAAAGGAAGTATAAATGCTTTTTAGTTGGTGAAGATTATGTTTCCCTTGATAATCTTGACAAGTTAATGAGAAAATAAAAAGTA
Source organism: Carassius carassius (assembly GCF_963082965.1). NCBI lineage: Eukaryota > Metazoa > Chordata > Actinopteri > Cypriniformes > Cyprinidae > Carassius > Carassius carassius. The sequence continues at coordinate 3,122,616 of NC_081766.1, forward strand.
TGTAAGTATCATCTTTGAATGCGAAGCATCAATCAACAAATTCATCTTGGGAGCATTGCTATGTCAGCCTGTGCCACCTGTCAAATCTGGGTCGTCTCTGCACTTTTATCAATTATTCCTGGGTTGAATTATCTCAAAATGGTGGACAGTTATTGCCTTGTGAGGGCGTGATTGCTCTGCACACTGGACTCTGGTTACTCCCAAGAAAGGAGAATTGGATGCTTTATCAAGCTGTGAAGTTTGGTTGCTGTGCTGTCTATGACTCAGTAAATTAGTAAGCAGTGATATCTGACACGGACAGCCTTCATTCACTTCCTATTAGTCAGGACTGTTTTTCCGCTTGAAACCATAAATTGAGCTGCTTGTATTAAAAATGGATCATACAGTAGGATGAAACAATGAGCTGATGGCAAAGACAGATAGGGAGAGATGGACAGAAGTGTGAGTTTTGGTGAAATCGCGCTGAGATAACTTCCAAATGACCCTCAATAAACTCTGGCCACCTTGGTGTTTTGGTTGCCAACTCTGAGAAGCTTTAAAGAACCTCATATTGAAAAGAACTTGATTTCCACGAACAATAAGAATTCCTTTCAGTAAAATGTTTTTGCTCTTTACTGAAGATACACCTCTATAGATGCAGAAACGTAAACCAAAGATGTGTTACATTTCTTTGGTTTTTAAATTAAGTTAATCTATCATTCATGAGCATGTTTTACTGAAGATGTTCAGAGAAATTTCCAAGAGGTTTCTGGGATGTTCTGTGAAGCTGGGAACGGAGTGTAAGGAAGGGTCATTTGACTTAAACTTGGAGAACCTGTATGGAAGATTATTTTACCTTTCATTTAAAGGAGCATTTCACCCGTGGGAACATTGATCTTCATTGAAAGTGGGTCATATATGTAGTCGAAATCTATTAAAATTTTCGAATTTGGTGCCTTTTTGACCGAGTTATTACAGAAAGTAACTTTAGGGCTCATTTGTATGGAAAACCACAACTCCCACAATGCAACACATTTGCACAGCTCCACAAGCCACTCCCACTAATCCAGAACATTGAGACATTGAGGACACAGTTAGCGATGTATGGTATTTACGTGCCACAGTAGTAAACAATGCCACAGTAAGCTTTTTGTGCATTAAAAAAGGCACTGCACAAACAGTTTACAGTTGACGTTACGTAACTTATTAACCGGAAAACATTTCGTGATAATAATGCTTGAAGAAATTGTGTACATTTCACGAAATGAATAATAAATAAAATTGAAACACTTACTTTACAGTTAGACGTCCATTTGTCCCTGCAGGCTTCGGCTGGCGTTTCCAGTTTACCTTCGGAATTCTGAAATATGTCTCCAGGACGCCTCTGTCCATATGCGGGGCGAAACTAGGATGGTTCACAACGCAAACATCCGTGTCCTTGTCTGCCTCAGACATTTCTTCGAGGAGAAATTGGCATCTTTGAAGTTCTTGGCAGCAGACGGACTCTAGCTCTGTGTCCGTAGGCGCACAACGAGAGCACAGGCACCACCAGTCCGCACCAGCTCGAGCACGCCCGGGCTCCTCGGACGCGACAGGCAGGTCTCCGGCCTCGGCTGCAGCCGCTGCCTCCTCCTGTTCCTCCATCAGCCTCAGCTGCTCTGCGCTATATTGTGGCTCTTATAGATAGCCACGAACATCTGTTTCGAGCAACAGACTTTGAAAATCCTCTTCTTCCATATCATGAGTTGTTCCTCCAGCCATTCTCGTAAATCTGACTCCATAAGCGCTTGTTAGCTTAGCTACATAGCTTCCAAACAAGATGGCGGATTTTCATTTTCGTTTCTGTAAGTTTAGTCCCACCCACTGATCTGTAATAGGCCTGTAGGGTGAGTGGGTCCCACCCCCTGGAATAATAATAAGCTTGTGTTTGTAGTCTACACTTTTCAATGAATTTTGACTTCCTGCTTATTATGACGCAAAATTACGATTTTTACGTCATAATAAGCAGGAAGTAAAACACTTAAATCCTTATTTCTCCCATCTCAGGGAAAAATAAAGGGAAAATCCATGATCATTATAATATATGACTGGGTTTCTAACAATACAAAGCTAAATGCAAATGGGTGAAGTGTCCCTTTAAAGTTGTCACCACCCAAGCTTGTCAACGCAACCCAAGCTTTGCATAAGCGTTCTTGAACTCTGGATAGAAACCAGAGCATTTCTGTAACAGTGAAAGGTCCTAAGGACACAGTGGCTCCTATGTGGATCTGTGACCTCTGTGAAAATACACAAGATTGACCTTTACCGCTATGAGAAAATTAATAAGTAAAAGTTCTCTCCCTTTCGCTATCCCTGTGCCACCAAAGAAAGAATTAAAAAGCAGCTTGTTGGTGCTCAGTCATCCTATTAATGGCCCATCCTTAATAAGTTAAAACTGTCAGCCTAGCGCTGGATAAGTCTTGGCTAGTCTGGATTAGCCAAGACCTTAATAGGCTTTAACACATATTTGCTCCATTGCTGATACCATAGCTGCTTTGTGTTAACCAGCATCTCACTCTGTAAAAACAGCTTAGTCTAGATAGTTAAGCTTTGACAAAATATGGCTATTAGTTGGGCTGGGTGATATTTCAGATATTCACAATGTATATGCAATGAATTTTGGCCATAAATTCTGCGATCTTGTCTTATGGTTTGGATGTACGCGAGCATTGTCTCTATGTGCGCAATATTCATGTGCTAAAATGTTTGATGGCAAATATTGCTGCCTATGTGATATTTTGGTTCATATATCATTCTGTTAATTTAGTGAAAATTAATATGCAGCACTTGCTTTGCCACTGTTTAGTATGTCTTGCATTAAATATTGTGCATTTAATTGACTACAGCGCCTCTTTAATCAAAATTATGGTTTATTTGATTGAAAAAGGGGGTGTATATATATTCGAGCTGTAGCTATCGAATATTTTAGTAATTGAGTATTCTACCAAAAATTCCATCGATTAATCGAGTAATCGGATAAAATGTGTTTTTTCTTAAAGTGCAATATTAATTATGCAAGAGAAAATAAGACTCCTGGGTCTCTTAAAATGAACAACTAAGTTTCCTTTTTTAGAATTTTTTTTTTTTTTTAAATGCATAGAATGCAATGCATACATCAAAAATAAACATTTAATTATTACCCATTGTTTCTCTGTCTGTACTTGTACTGTGAACAATGATAATAAAATTGAACGATGAATTAAGTGCATTTAAGTGCCATTCAGTTGGGGTTTTAAATAAAGCCTTTTCTGAGATGCACATTAAACATTAAACGCATAAAACATTCATTTAATTTATCTTTTAATTATTGAAAATTAACTTACCTTTTTGTAAACGGGATTTACTATAAAAAAAATAGAACATGGAAGAAATGTTGTTTGATTAAACCTTAAAAAAAAGTTAGATTTTTTTTTAGTAGTAGGCTATGAACATTCTGCTGAACTATAGTCTTTAACTGGACTTTTATTTTGACGGGTTGACGTACCTTTACAGTTCTGTGTATCTGATGTGACGCTAGTTTTACTCAAATCAAACAGTCAAATGCTCATGAAGTGACTGTCAGAGCAGTTCTGGAGATGTTGTTCATGTGTTCACGTTAGGGCTGGGACAACGCGTCGAGGTCATTGATGACGTCGACGCAAAAAATATGTTGACGCAAAATATGCGCATCGATTCGTCGACCTGTTTTTATTTCTCTAAAAAACGTTTGCAAAACGTTTACCTTATGTGCGCTGAATATACGCGATGGCTGGATCAACATTCTGTCCAACGTTATATAACCAATCCAGTGGTTTTTCTGCATTGATCTTTTTTTTTTTGGCGGCTGTCAAAGCCTTATTTGATCGGTGAGTGACAGTGACAGGGCGCGTACGAGAGAGAGCCCCGGCTGCGCGCGCACTCACAGTCTTCAAACTACACGAGCGCTGTCTTTCTCTCTCGCTCTCTCTCTCTCTCGTTCTCTGTCTCTCTCTCTCTCTCTCTCTCTCTCTCTCTCTCTCTCTCTCTCTCTCTCTCTCTCTCTCTCTCTCTCTCTCTCTCTCTCTCTCTCTCTCCGCTTGCATATTAACCAAAATCATTAGACACGATAGAAAAAGGGCGGAACGCCAAAGTTTCACGTGGAGCATTCGGAGATTTTTTTTTCTCCATGACAGGCTGCTGGCTCCCACTGTTTTTTTTTTGGAAAAGCACTCTTTGTATTAGCTTAAAGCCCTCAAGTTTACATTGGTTACTGTATTCTTTCAATTGCTCTAAACAAGTATTTTGGGTGAACTTTTTTTTATTGAATGCTAGACATCAAGTTGTTGTTATTTTCATCTGAAAGAAGAACTTTTTTTCAGTAAGCTAGGCCCTATGGCCCGGTTTCACAGACAGGGCTTAGACTAAGCCAGGATTAGACCATAGATCAATTAGGACATTTAAGTAATTTTTATAAACATGCTTAGAAAAAAAACATTACCGATGTGCATCTTAAAACTAAAAAGGCACTGATATATTTTTAAGATCAGTCAGTGCAAGTTTATTTCAGTGGAAACAGCTCAGACTTACATTTTAGTCTAGGACTAGTCTTAAGCCCTGTCTGTGAAACCAGGGGAAAGTGTTCAGTAAGCTTGTTTCAGTAAGCTATGTGTTTTCAAGGTTTTATTGAATGCTATCTCTATACAAGTGCAAAGTAATCCATTCTTAGTCAGTCTTTTATTTTTTAGAGCAATAAACATATATTGCAATGTTAAGGAATTCATGTTTTTTTTCATTCAGATATGTAAATCAACATGTATAAATTGTTAGTATTCAATTAATGGGGAGATAATCGAAATCGAATCGGTCAAAAAAAATTAATCGTTAGATTAATCGATGCATCGAAAAAATAATCACTAGATTAATCGTTTAAAAAATAATCGTTTATCCCAGCCCTAGTTCACGTCCTTATTTAGTGAGACAGCAGACGCTAAAAATCACTGCGAGCGTCACGCGCGCTTCAGTGTGTTAATAAAGGAAGACGCGCTTCTGCTCCATTCATTAACAGAGACACGCAGAACATGCAGGATTCATATTTAAATAGACTGTTCCGGCTTAATATTTACAGATATTAGTCCATATCGTGATTTGATGTAAGTGCAATGACCTATTTTTAATTAATTCATTCAAAATTTGGCAAATTCCATGCCATTCTGCGTTAAACTGTAAATTCCGTTTTTATGACTGGATTCCGCAATTCGTTTTCTGCATCGCGGAAATCATAGGGCCCTAGTTGTGTTATGCCAGCTCTATCTTGCAATGGACACACGCCACGACGTTCTCTTTACGTTTGCCCGTGCCCTCAAATCAAAACACTGCTGACTCCTTGCAGTATGCAATTTCGGACGCAGCGCTTGTGTCTCCTTCCGCTTTTTGGGTGACGTAAACGCGTTGTCACATGAAAAAAATTATTGCGAAAGAACCTGACGTGAGATTTAAAATAAGTAAAAAGAGGCTTCGAGGCAGAGGAATTTGCCTCGATCATTTTTTGTAATCAAGTTACTCAAGTTTCAGCCCTAATAAATAAATAATAATGTTTAGTATATTTATGTATATGAAATCCATATGGTAGCTACGCTTTTGAAAGTTTTGTTTAAATAAAAATTTTCTCTACATCTATGTATTTGTCAGACGCTTTTATCCAAAGCTGCACTGAATGCATAAAAGATTTCTTTAACATTTGTCTTAGTTCTTACATTCCCTGGGAATCAAACCTGTGATCTACCTGTACTCAAACAGTAGAACATGGTGCTAACAACACTGAGGTCATAGGTTCGATTCCCAGTGAATTCATGAACCAATGAATGCAGTGTCAGGGCTGTTTTAAATCTGATTCAAGCTTGTAACTCCAATGCCTGTTTTATCATCACTTTTTAGCTTTAAAGTTCGCTTGGGTTACAAGTAATGCAGATTCACTGTTGAATTCAGTTAAATGTAGTATTTGTCCTATTTTCGATTGACTTTCATTGCACATATTCACACTGAAACATACTGGGAGGACAGTGTCCTACTTTCAGTGGGCTGCAAATTGAAAAGCAAGAGTACTGGATGCATTGTTTTAAATTAACAGAACAAACATAGTAATTGCTGATTTCCTCATCAGAGTTGACTGGTTCAAAACAATAATTAATTATTTTAATGTCATTGGAAAAAATGCATTGTTATTTTAAATTAAAGTTTATGAATTCCTTGCTGTTAGGGCTGCTCCGATCACGATCGGCCCATCGTTATGCGCATCTCGTCATTAAAGCCGGTTCTCTAATCAGCGATAAATTCCCCCAGGTGCGTGATTTCACATAGAGCAGCTGTTACTACACAGAGCCGTTGTTAACTGAGAAGATGCGCAAATCCACTTCATTTTCAGCGTTTATTTGCGCATCTTCTCAGTTAACAACGGCTCTGTGTAGTAACAGCTGCTCTATGTGAAATCACGCACCTGAGGGAATTTACCACTGATTAGAGAACCGGCTTTACTAACGAGATGCGCATAACGATTGTGATCGGAGCAGCCCTACTTGCTGTCTATGGCTAGCGCTCAAGTAATGTGCTGTGTATTGTTTGAGAGCTCAGAGTTTTTATGTAGCTGTGACCCTTTGAACCGAAATCTGGATATGTTATGTAGGGCTGCAACTAACGATTATTTTGATAATCAATTAATCTGTCGATTATTTTTACGATTAATCGATTAATCGGTTTATGTACTTATATTTTAGTTTTTTCCATTTTTTTCCCCAAGTAAATTATTAATAAATGGTCTTTATCATTCAGCATAGATTTAAGAGATTTTAACCATTTTGCACTGTCATATCCTCATCAAAAATATACCTGGAGTTGTTTTATTGTGTTAGTAATCCTTTGTCAAACTCTTCTGCAATCAGAACACTGACCCATACTCTAGCAAATTTCACAAGGAGATTTCAAATAATGTTTTCACCATGGCAGTCCTTAGAGCTCCTAAAGTAGTTTAACATCCTGAACAAAGCTTATTAAGGAATCTTTCAGAACATATTTTCACGAAGAATAAGGATAAAACAGAATAAAATTGCAGTGCATTGTATTTTATTATTTACTGGGAAACAGCTTTATAGCTTTTGCTGTGAAATTGTAAACAATCCTTCAAAAAAAGTGCCAATGGCATGAAACCTGAATGGAACTCACAATTTAAAGTAAAATCCATCAGAAGGTTGTCCAGAAAAAAAAAATAGGACACACACAAAAAACCTGCTGTGTGAAAAAGAGCAGTGAATACATATCTACATTTACCTCTCTCATTCAGTCATAATTAGGCTGCACGACTGAATTTTGAACTGGTAAACGACAAACTGATCACAGAACATGTTTGTAAAGCTTTAAATGTTAACTGTTAAAAAGCAATGTTATCAGCTTTTACGACTAAACATTTGCAAACAATATTGTACTGGAGAATCTGCACAAATGAAAGTCTTAGGGGCCGTTCACAAATCGCGCCTAAAAACGCGTGGAAAACGCTAGGCGCACCGCTTTCTCCTTCTTTCCAAAGCGCTCACACAGAAGCGCCCCTGAGGCGTCTGCCTTTGCTAAGCAACCATGACGTGCTCTCTCCTTGAAGACGCGGAAATTTCAGCAAAGGATAAATGGATTTGCAGCTCAAATAAATTGCTTGCAGTAGCTCTGCTACTAAGTTTATTTCAAAATGGAAATCCATATACAACTATGATCAGCTGTTCCTTTCATCTTGACTGAGCTTTTAACGTTGTTACGGGAAAGGATGAAGCTGATTGGTTAGTTCTTGTAACATGACCCGCGGTGCGGTTGCGGCATTCTGAAAAGTTTAAATGTTTTTAACTCGATGCGGTGCGGTGTTGGAAATAACGAACTTGAGCGCGCAAAAGACGCGATATGTGAACGTCCCCTTAAACAGTGCAGTAGAGCAGAGTTTATAGGTTACTCTTCTTTTTTAAAGGCTCAATGTAAAGTAATCCCACATCACGCTGAATGCTGCAGACATATAGACATCATATGATGTCTATGGCTGCAGAGACGCTGCTCGGGAAGCACGTGACATAAAACAAGGCCAGCTATTGGCTATTCGCTACTTCTCCTGTTGTACTGGCTGAGTAAAACCTCCGGTGGCTCATTACTGCCACACTTTGGTCACCGCAGATTTGAAATATGCACGAAATGAGCCGCTTACGGCAAATAAAAGTTATTTAGCAACGAATCGATGACTAAATTAGTTGACAACTATTTTAATCGATTAAATCGATTCGTTGTTTCAGCTCTAATGTTATGTCATTCACAATGTGAGATATTAAATCATTTCAAATGTACAGAGAAACCTCACATTTTCTGTATGACCTCTAAAAACAAAATAATCTTGTGTTTTTGGCCTTTAACCAAACTTACCAGTAGTACAGCAGCTCAGTCGTGCTTCTGGAGATTTAATTGACTGTAAAGGTTAGTTAGCCCCACAAAGAACATGGGAAACAGGATATGATGCCATGTTCAAGGACTTCTGTTTTTAATAAATACATTTGGAAATGTTAAAATATGCTAATCCATTTTCCTGCAATCCATAAAGATTTATATTGAAACTTAAAGGTTTGTATTGAGTTTATTAAGAGGTTAGTCTGTGTTGTTTAGCTTCTCGGATCTCCTCAGAAATTCTCATTCAAAAGTTTGGTATAGCATCAAAACATCTATGTATATGCACTACTTAGTAGTGTAACCATTTAAATTAAGCATGATTGCTCATTTAAGAAACTTCAGAGATTCCTAATTATGTAATCAAGAAGCATTCAAAAAAATATGCTGCACCTTGCTGTCATATGGGAACCAAGAATGAGATCTTTACCACGTTGTAATCTCATACATGCTTCCAGTTATGGAAATTTTCTCCTGATGATATAATCATATTGTTTACAGTGTGTTCTGTGAACCACAGAGATGCTTTCACCCATGCAACTTTTAATGCATTGACAAGTATGTTGTAATAGATTTCATGGATTGTCAATTATTGAAATTATTGCTAGCATATGGGTGTTTGAAACGGTAAAGTGTTAGTTTTATCCAGCTTCTCAATGGCTTTGTTTGACAGAGCCATGACTTCCTGCCAGTGCCAGTCACTCACTTCACTGAGCTGGCTGCTCCACCCTTTCCCACTGTCCGTGCGGTCTGTGTTGCCACTGGTCTGCCCTGAAGCCCTTATCAGGTTATGGAAGGGCCAGGCGCACTAGGCCTTGTCACTGTCTGTACTTGGTCAAAACAGATTAAAGCTAGAATTTGCCCACCCAAATGAAGTATCCTATATTGGAATGGACAGTATTGTAGAAGTGATTCTGGTCCTTAACTAATGCAGAGGTTCTTGCACTGTGCTGCATATTGTTCTTGCTAGTTAATGGTTTGAGGTGAGCTGTTGATAATTTTTTTTATGTGCTTTTGTCTTTATTATTTTTTTTATATTTCTTCTGCTTAGCTTTAGTTTTATTTTTACTTCAGTTTTAGGTTTAGACATTAAACTTTAATTCTGTTAGTTTCCAAGTAGTGCTGGGCGGTATACCAGTGTTTTTTTTCTTCTTATATGAATTTTTAAAACACCGAAATACCGGTGTTGTTTAAATAATTTCACTGTTGCATTGTGGCGAGGACACAGCTGTATGTGACTTAGCGTGAAAGTTCCGAAAATGAAGCTGTAAAACGTAATGAGACACAGAAGAACTCATCCACAATATTCACTGACTGCCACACATCTAACACCCTCTGCCACACACACGAGCTTGACTTCAACGCTAGATTTAGCCCTCAGACACTTTTAGCATCTTTTTTCCATAGAATATATATACTGACAAACCTAGCAACTTTTTTGGATAAACCTTAGCCTTGATTCAGTTGGAGCGTAGGGTCTGACTCTCCCAGCGCAGTGTCCTCTCTCTCTGTGTCGATTTCGGCTGGCTGTCCCGCAGCCGACTCAATAATAAATGAGTACAAAATAGCGTTTTCAAGCACCTACTGCTTACTAACTGTTTGGAATTATAAATATGAGCATAGTTCATCTGTTAATATTATGCGTTTTTGTTTGTAACTCCGACGCAGACATATACTGTACATGCATGTTGATTTTACCTGACGATGGCACGATTATAAATGATTGACTCCTGGTTAACATGTAGTAATGGGTTTTTTTTGTCACTATTTAGGGTGGAATTTTTCTACAATATTCACTCATCATGACAGTATAAAATAGGCATTCTAAGTCAGTCAGTAGAAAATGTGGTTTACACCCGGTCATGCATGAAAAAAATATATATATATCATCATATACCATGAAACCGGTTAGGGGTGTGCACGGATAGTCGAACATTTGAATATTCGTTCTGCTGTAATTATTCGATAAATAAAAATTATATTCGAACTTCGCTATATTTTTGCTTGCTGTAAAAAAAAAATCCACATAAAACCTAATTCAATCACTTTCTTTGATTCTCTACCGCATATTTGACGATGTCTTTAAGCAAAACAATAATTAATGAATGAATAAGAACTGCTGTCTTTTACAGTGCTTCAAATATGCCGTGGAGAATCACAGAAAAAGAATGAATTAAGAACATTGTTGCGGCATCTCTCAAGCAACGAATAAACACAGCTAATTTGGAGAATGCAGGGAAAAGTCTTCTTCTCGTGTCCGCCCTAGACCCTCGGCACAAACATCTCTGGTTCCTCAATGAAAACATGAGAGATGTAAGAAAAAAAACGTTTTGAACATTATCAGAGCATTTTCATTATCAGAGTCACGCGAATGCAGCTGCCACCACCAACGATGAAGAGGATCCGGCAATGCCCACTCGTCGGAAAAGGCTGAGCCAATTACAGAGAGTCCAGCCGAGAAGAGTGGGAACAGTTCTTGCTGGAGCCATGTATTCCACCAGATGAGGATCCCATTCAGTGGCGAAACGAAAACACGAAGCACTTCACAAAACTTAGTCTCTTAGCACACCTTTATTTGTGTGTCCCGGCAATGTCTGTGCCGTCAGAGTGCTTTTTTCTTCGCAGCCGCCCTTATTGTTAACAGACTAAGGAGCCGACTTTCCCCCGATCATGTTGACATGCCTGTGTTTCTTAACAAGAACATGTAAAACAATAGAAAAAAAAACAAAAAAAGGTTTGCAGACAGTTTAAAAGTTTCCAAGTTAAATGTAGGCTACGTTCTGTACAAGCTTAATTGCAGCGGGCTGCTTTATTTACGTTTTTTCTTTGTTCACTTTATTTTTTTTTTTTTGCTTTTAATCTGTACCTTTTTGTTTGTTTGCACACATTGTTAAAGGTTTTCAGCTACAAAACACGATTTGCGTAATGTTCAAGCTTATTGTGTATAAGCTTGTTCAAAAATGACGGAAACAATAAATGTTGCTGAAAAATAACGTTTGTCTTATTAAACTTAATTTAAATAAACGAATATTAGAATATTCGTTTTTTGTGAGCTCAAATATTCAAAAGTGATATTGGCAGAAAACGGCCATCCCTAAAACCGTTATAATTTTGACAAATACCGTGATATAATTTTTTTTGACATACCTCCCATCACTATTTCCAAGGCAACATTGCTAAATTTCTTTTACATTTTGAAAGTTTCTTTTCAATTTGGAAAGTTATTCATTTTATATCTGTTTTATTTCAGCTTTATTTTAATTAACAAATACTATTTTTTTAAATATTTTTATTTTTAGTTGATAACACTACATTGCATTGAATAGTGTGCTGTGGTGTCACAGTCTAGTAAATGAATCATAATGAATGAATTTAATATTTACAGTCATTTATATATTGTCTCATTTTAGTTTTCTTGCATTTTTCTGGAAGTACCTCTTTAGTCCTTCCTGTAATTTCTTAGTTCAGTGAAGTACACTAAACTAGCCAAGAGGTCAGTCTGTAATGTTTAGATCCTCTGTCTCAAGTCTTCCTGTCACATTCACAGGTCAGAGTTTAAACTTTAGTCTGCAGGAGAATGTGAATTTTTCATTTTCCTGCATTTACATGCATATGAGTGAGACACAATATCTAGTTTCACCACGTCTTTGCACTAAGACTTTTTACTAATGTTAGGTTGGCCAGTGGCGAACACAAATGTGAACAACAAAACCAGCCGATTTGATTTCAACTTTTTATGCACCAAAAACTGCCTGGTGATTTGGTGTGATTTTGCAGTGTTGACTGCATGTTAGCATTGGCAGCTGTTATTTTGAAGTGCTTTGTTCCTGGCTGCCCTACTGAAGATTAAACTTTGCTTCTGACTGCCACATCATGTTTCATCAGTAAGGGCCTTGGCTTCTACACACTTTCACTTTCAATTGTAGTGCTCATAGGACACATTTGTCTTGTTTTTTTCATTAGCAATCCTTTAACTAAGCCCTACCTTGTTTTCAAAGCAACACTTGAGCTGTTTTCTGATCAGTTGCCGTCCCTTTTTCTATTGCCTCCCAAGCAAGGCTTTACGGTGATTTCCATAGCCAGTGCAAACAAGAGGATTTGCACTTTGGACTATCACCTAGCAGGTGACGAAACTCTTGGCAGGCGTGCACATCAGGTGTCTACGCAGGGCTTTTGTATGATTGCGACTAGTGCTGGGCGGTTTGACCAAAAATGTATATACCGTTTTTTTTTTCAAAATTATACCAGCTTTCCTGTTTATGACGGGGTTTTTTTCATGCATAATCAGGTGTACAATGCATTTTCTGCTGGTTGATATTCCAAGAAGTGCTTGCGGCTAAGTTGCTGGAGCAAATTGCTCATATTGCCACCTTTGGCGACAATTTTAGCCCGACAGCACTTGCATAAAATGGATATTATAGGCTATATAAGTCTTTTATCACAGAACAGTAACAATCTTTCATATAGACATAAGTTTAAACTCAATAAATATAAACAATGCATTATTCATGCATTTTACTTCTAGGTTTGTATAATAAGCTGCTCAAGCAAGCGGCAAAACATTTAAACACGATAATTAGCCTACTTTTCTTGTTAAAATATTTAAAATTAAAACACCACAGACAGAAACAGTCTCGTGCATTTTGCATTTAAATCTTTATCACAAGCAATCCCACGGGTCTTAATGAACTTTGTTTTTCTGCTTCCATAAAAGTGAACATATATATTGTTTTCCTTGTTTATCTAAAAGTGCTTTTTTCTTGTTTTAAACCTAGCCAAAAACCCATGTGACTGTGTTTCCATGTCAATCCATGTTCATTTTTCCCGCGAACAATGCGCTTTCACTTTAATTCAGCGCCTGCAGCACAGCAAAAATAGACTCTGTACGTTAACGATCGCTGCACTACTGCAGAGCACCGCTCCTTGAACGCACTGACGGACCGCAACCTCGTGCAGCTAGATTCCGTTAATACGACTGCACTGTGTGAAACAGGCGTTATAACGTAACACCAGAGCACTGCTGTGTGTACCCCTGTCTATGGTGTACCCTCACCACGCCTCGCAGTCGCTGCTTAGAAGTGCAACATTGTAAAGGGTCCGTCTGAAACAGTGTCTCGCGGCCGCGGCGAAGCATAACGTTCGTTCCGAACGCAGAGTAATTAAATACACCGGTATGGCGGTATATTCAAAATGAACATCGTAACGGAAATATACACCTGTTTTCGGTATGAACCGGTTTACCGCCCAGCACTAATTGCGACCCACTGTTGTAATGCATAATGGATATATGAACATGCTTTGATATCAGTCATGATCAAATAAGGCAGTGCAGTCATGAATGTGCCTCTGTGAAAAGCGACTGTGACAGGCCCATCTAGAGCTGAAGGGGTTGCTTCCTGTCACTCCTGTCCATGTTAGGAGAGTTGATTTTATCACAGAACAGTCTGCTTTCTCTTCTTAGAGAGCAGTGGTTCTTTGCTGGATGTTAGTGCCAGCCATTGAGATGATTTTTCTCCTTATCACTACCAGAAGCTAGGATACTCCATAAAAATCCCCAAGATTCCCCTTTATGCTGTAGCTAAATGCATTGTGGCATTATGATGTTTTTCTATCAGCTGATTTAGTCTGTTTGACTGTCTCAGCCCTCTGTACACATTTCCAAAGGTTTTATCTGCATTTTAGCCTCCCATTAAGCTGATTACATTTCAGACTGAACAACCGGCTCCTTTTCAATTCATAAGTATGAATTTGAATTGACCAAAACACACATTTAAACTAAAACGACAGGAACCAGAATGTATTGAATTCCAAGAGCTTCAACAGGAATTTTAGAAAATAAAAAGTACTGTTCACCCAAATGTAAATTCTACCGTCGTTTAATAACCCTCATGTTTTTCCAGATTTGTATGACTTTTTTTTTTTAATGAATGGGTTCAATGTTTGGTGAGTAAAATGACAGAATTTAAATTTCTGAGCCAACTATCCTACTATATTAGGTGTTTATCCACCTTAGTCCACAAATCTGTCTATAAGGTTTCTAAAACTTTCAAATATCAGGCCTTTTGAATTTTTATTTTACAATTTTAAATAAGGCTGTCAAGTCAACATTCAAAGTTTGCGTTGACTAAACAAATTTCATTTTTAAGAATTACATTCTTTGAATTAATACATTTCATTAAATTACAATTAATTGTAATTAATGTAATTAATTTCAATTCTGTTTGCCATTTACTATGTCAGTTCAAATTCTGAAATTCCAGAAACTCTAACAAAGCAGTGTGCGCAATGTAAACACTGGAAATTGAAGTTTCTGAAGACGTTTTTTTTAATGCTGACATTTGTGGACAACAGTGACATCATGAACATGGTTTGTAATAGTTGTTTATAAATATTGAGAATGCTGGAATCTGACAAATAGCTTTTTGACTATGATAGTGAATGCCGGGTTGTATTGTTGTGGTCTACTGTTGTAGGTTTAATTACATGTTTTTAAGTTTTAGGAAGTATTTTGTTTGTTTGACATCAGGAAAAAGGAACTTCAGTTGACGTACTCTTTGGCACAGTTTCAGCAATTCCTTGCCTTGCATTATTATTCCAACATTTGTATTATCATATGGAATAACTGTAGGTGTGGACAGATTTTTTTTTAATTTTTTTTTGGTCCACATTTATACAGATATATTTTCGTATATCTGTGGAAAGGTTCTCAATTGCACTAGAGATCGACCGATATGGGTTTTTCTATAGCCGATGCCGATGTTTGGAGGTCAGGGTCAGCCGATGGCCGATATGTGCTGCCGATTTTCCCTTTAATTTTTCCCCTTCATTTGCATGCTAAAATGTCACACTAATAATAATTGGATGCACAACATTTCTAAACTTATCATGATTTATTGAGCACTGACTTGAACCATCTTTCAAATCTTAATTTTGTGCACTGCACGGTATTAAAATAAAAAATGGATCCAAAGTTAACCAAAAAAAAAAAACAATAAACTGACCAGTTATGAAATATATAAAACAAGTAATATATATGCAAGTCATTCATTTACATAAAAGTTTTAGAGCATTTATCAAGTAGAATTTTTCAAGTTTGTTGGAACATAAATGTAAACTGAAATATACATTTAAATAAATAAAATTTTAGAAATGAAAAATCAAATCAATTTGATAAATATAAAAAATTAAATATATAAATAATAAATAACAGTAGTGCTGCAAACACACTAGCAACCAGCAACATTTGTGTTTGGTATAAATGACACAGAACATCTAAAGTGCATTCTAATTTTAAACTTAAATCGCAGTCTGTTCATTATTAAAATAAAGTACAGACAACCAAACATTTAAAAGGTTACACTGGTCAGTTTAAATAGACCGTAGTATACCGGTCCACTCTGCTGTTATGCACGTTTTTACTCATGTGAAGAGGATGATCTTTCCGTCTAGTTTACATTAAAAAAATAAAAAATATTATAGTTTAACATTCAGATACATTGCGAATATGGAAACATTTGGATATGTGCAGAACGAGACGTGAGCAATAACCTCCAAATACATCTAGTAAAACCCGCGCTCGCTCGTCCTCGTATGGATCGGATCATTTTTCGGATCAGCAAAAAAAAAAAAAAAGGCCAAGACAAATAAACATACGTTTTGTCTTTTTTTATTAACATTAAATTATTAAATTAAAATATATGAAATCAACTTAAAGTGCACATGGCATAATATCTGCTTTTTAACATAATAACCGGACTTCTCATCTCCCAGTCTGCTGTGATGAAGTGAGCAGTTATCGTCACAGAGCTCTCCGTCCCACTGGACGTCCACCCGTCTGTCGTGAGCGCAACAGAGGATGCTCGGGATAGTTCATCCACAACTGTTTTCTTCTGTTCATAAAGATCTGGCACAATCTTTTCGCTGAAGTGGGTGCGCGACGGGATGTCGTAACGTGGCTCTACGCACCTTCACAGTTTTACACTCTAACCTCTTTCCTTCATCATTATATCTGACAGGGAAGCCAAAATGCGCGGGGCGTTCAAGCTCCTCCATTCCTCCGCTCGCCTTGACGACTGAGTGTGGACTGAACATGCGCAACTTTTTTTTTTTTTTTTTCATCAATCCGCGGGTCACGTGTGTGCCGAACCGAAGATATTGATCAGAACGGATCACGGATCAATGATGATCCGTTGCACCACTACTATAGTGTCATTTGAAAACATTGCAGTTGCGTTTTTAAAATGCAACAACGAGCACCACGAAAGCATTTAAAGAGGCGCATTCAGCGGTCTCCTTGACGGGAAACAGTGAACAAAGTAAAATGATCTCCAACGTATGGCGCGCTCTCTTCATTTTATCAAATGATCATAATCACATCTATTCATTTTACAGTCCTGCTACTAGCATTTTATTCAGACTAAAAGCCCTTTAATTTGGGTGAGAAAGCTTTTTTTTCCAAGTGGCTTTTGCACATAATAATAATACCGCTGCAGACGCATTTTGCAGCATTAAAGTAATTAATTGATCGTTAATTTAAACAACGATCGATCATGGAAATTATCGAATATTGACATCCCTAAATACAAATGAGTTGGACGGAAAACTGGTTATTGTCTGCATCAAACCATGCTTCCGAACAAATGTGATTCACGGTTCTGGGCAGCTCCAGGACAGCTGTCTTTCCGAGCACGGTGCTGTCTGTGAGCGGGGCGGTGTAACGTCAGAGACAATTTACTTTGGTAACGTCACGCTGCAGTGTTTGTCAGAGCTGCCAACTTCTCCACCCCATATACATAGTGAAATTCTCTGACTACCTTTATCTCCCAGGACTGTTGTTGAATCTTCCAAAAGTTTTGGCTTCACATGCGGCAGCAGCACTTTCCACCACACCAATAACACGGGGCTGCCCGCCGACGTGCCTGACTTTAAATCGGCGCTACTAAACACGGATATCGGCCGATGGCGATATATTAAAAAATGACAAATATCGGCCCGATATATCGGCCGACCTCTAAATTGCACCCTCACCGAATTTGCCCTAGAATTTTTGTTAATATTCGTCCTGCATCCGATCACTCGCCTGTCAGTCCTTCAAGGTTTGTATCAGAGTTTTGCATGACAGTGGAATCCTGAAGTGTCCCTAACGTGATCTACGCTTTAATGAGGCTGGATTTTAATTGGCCATGAGTCCCTGCTGTTATTCTTACATAATCAGCCCCCATCCTAACCAGCCTGTAGAGAGCGCCGTTGACAGAATGCTCATGCTGCCACACACGGCATCTAGAACCAAACGGGGCCAGGGGCTCTCGGAGGAGAGCTTAGTGAGAGCAAAGCGATGCAGGCTATGGTGCCTTGCCTTTACCATGCTCAGAACAAATTGTGAATATTTTCATCCCAAACCTGCCTAACAGTTAGATTTCTTTGAAAAGAGTCTAATTTTCATTGACATGCATATATTTATAGACATATTCTCTGTTACCCCTGATGAAATTCTTCAAGGAGGTTGACTGACCTGAGTTCGTCCGCTGCTCCCCCTGTGGCAGTATTTATAGAACCAGTGCCATTCTCCAGCAACACCACAGAGACCTGCAGGGATGGATGGCACACACATGTCATTCTTTATTGCTCCCTTTCGTTTCATAATTTTTCTTCTGTTTAAGCTCAGCCGCATTATATGACAAACAGATATTGGGTGGCAAAAAAATATGACTTTGTATGGTGACTGAGTATCTAATTATACACCGCAAACCTCGAATGGTCTTTCCTGTCAGCCATGTTGTATGCATACATTTCCTTTTCTGATCCTTGACACATTTAACGGATCAATTTCCTCTCAAAGTAGACCAAAGAAACACAAGCCCACTAAAGGGAAGGAACAGATGAGAGAGTGGGAGCTTTTAGCACATAGTTGTGGAATACAGGCAGTATCCTTGCCATCTCATTGTTAGCAAGCTTTCAGTTAATAGTATGCTGACACATAATCGCAGATGCTCGACTGTATACTGTACATGCTCACATCCCAATCAATTCAATAAAATGCAGAGTTTGAACTTGGAGTGATTTGCTTCTTTGTTAGGCATTGGCTTATTGCTGGTGTAATTTGAAGGATACTTGGTGTTTGTCTACAGGTTTGATGGCAAGGCCTATAACCATCTGGTTACCAGGGCTGTGCTTCATTCAGAGCTGAATTGAGAACTCTTCTCTAACTTCTCTAAACTGTCATTCTAATTTAACTTCCTGTGTGTTGTGGGCAGTTCAATTTAAATTCACACTAATGAGCAGAAAGGAAGCAATTCTGAATGTTGCAAAATCCTGCTGGTTACTATCATGTGTTATGTTTTAGATACTGCTCTCCAGCATTGAATGTTGGTGCATGGAAAATATCTTTGCTTCGGTATTTTTGTCTTGTTTTCAAGTAAACATGGCATTTTAAATAACAAAACACAAAAAACAAAACCAAAGTGCAGAAACTATTGGCCAGCGGGGTTGGAAAAATCAACTTGTTTTCCCTTTTTTTTTCTTGTTTTTTTTTAGCCTACAGATCACTAAATTATGTTACAATTTTCTGAAAATAAGACTTTCGAAATTTAGATTCTTAAGTAAATTATTCTTTAATTAGTTTAATTAGTCTTGAAATTAGTTTTTTTTTTTTTTAAGGATGTTTAGATATGCCAAACATCTTAGCTTTGCCGTTCCATCAGCTAGACCAGAACTGTTTTAACTAGTGCAGACAGGCATTCATTTTTTTTAACCACATTTCGTGTTGATAATGCTTTCACGTTGTCGTCTTGAAGAATGAAGCGTTGAATCATTGTTTTGTTTTTGACAGTTACTGTACATCGTCTTTGTAGAAGGGAAAGACTTCTTTAATTGTTATTGGCTCTGTCCCTGCAGCATTTCCTGTTTTGCTGTAGTAGCATTGAGGCATGGAGTGTCCCTGGTTTTCAGCATTTCCCTCAGTCACTTATAAAGAACACAGAAGGAACAGGAGGCGACTCTACCAGTCTACAAGTAGCCATTCATTTACATTACATTCCATCCAGACGGCTGCTATAACTAGGAATCATAAGGCAACTAGTGTGAGGGACCGCATGCTTCCTCCAAAATGAGGACTTTTTAAGGCTAGTAAAATAGTCTATGGTTCCACTAATAACCTTTTAAAAAGAGACATTTTTGTGGACAGTACGTCCACATAACATACTTACATTTTGTTCAGATATTATTTGATTTAATTATTATTCTTTTGTTTTGCACTCCTTGATTTTTGTTTTGTTATGGAGTTTGACGGTGGTCATGTGATTCTAGAGATGGTTGTTTGTACTTGTTAGTTTATCGTCTCTCTGTTCATGAAGCAGGTAATCAAGTGTCAGAAGCATGTTGAAGTTTGGAGGGTTTTAAATTGTCTTGTTTCTATTAGTAAAATAGCATACGTCTGTTATGGTCCCCGTTACATTACCTCTGTATTTAACATTATTTAGTGCTATACCACACATTAAAAGTGTAGTTTTTGCAACCAAAAAAGTAATTGTTGCAACCCACCGTAAGTTAATGGTAGTATTGAAAGGAACTAAAACAGCCTATGACCATCCAGTTTGTAGGTAATGCTTTTAATCTTTATACTTTAAATATGTAAAACTGGTACCTCATTGTGCAGGTGGAGCGGATGAATCTCAATTACTGATTTATACATTAATTCTATTATTAAACAGAATTAATGTTAAAAAAATAAAATTATATATATATATATATATTATTTTAATGCCTTTTAAGACGTTGCTTAGGCTCACCATTGCTGCATTTGCTTGATCAAAAACATACGGTAAAAACTTTTTTTGAAATATTGTTACAGTTTACATTTTAAAACAGAATTTTTTCCTGCAAGGGTAAGACTTCAGTGTCATGTGATCCTTCAGAAGGATCCAGATTTGGGCTTTATTATTATGTTCTATGTTAGCCTGCTGGATAACTTAATATTGGTAATAAATCAGCAGCCCATATTTCTCGAGTTTTGATCCAATGGGATTTTTTGTTTTAAAAAGACATACTTGAAGTGTTTAGTTGGCTGAACTGTTGCCGTCATGTGACATTTAATATCACATCTCTGCAGAATTAGATCCATTTTTAATCCACATTTATGAGTCAAGCTATGAGACTCGTTGGCCTTTTGCTGAAAGTTTGCTGCACTTTCGATTTTCGATTTCACATAGTCAAATAAAATAACCAAACACTTCCTTCTTGAATCATGTAAACCTCAGAAGGTAATCTCTACCGCCCATGCAAATTCTGTGGCTGCTGTTTATCTGATACACATCTCAAACACCTCACTGCGGTTACGACTTGCTGCAAATGGCCTACTGGCTAGATTTGCATGCTTTCCAGGAGCAGCCGTGTCACTTCCCCCTCACGGTCTGGGTGTCTGCAGTGATTCAAACCTGCACTGACCGTAGGGTTAGTGTTACATATGGAGGAGGGAGTGCAGTGGAAGTGGGTGCAGCCTGTTGTGCGCTCAGATAGCTTCATTCTGCTGAAATGCTTTATTAAAACTGAGCCGCCATTGCTGTTTGACCCCAAGGTTGTTTTTTTTTTTTTTTTTTTTTTTTACCAAATCTCTCCTCCTCTTCCCAGCATCAAGTCCTCGCTTGACTGCAGTGAGGTGATGAGATGCAAGTGCATTTGTTTTATACGTACACTCGGGGGTTGACGTGGTGGTTTGCAGCGGGGGGGGGATTTGGCCTGTTGCAATGGCAACAACACAGTTTCTCGGCTCTGTCCACCCACAAGGTGCTCGCAGTGTGATTGTTGCCCCCCAAACAATGACATGTTACTGAACAACAAACTAAAATTAATATATTTGCTACTGAATATATTATGTGTACTAACATGCAGAAGTTTGTGGTCAGTAATGTCTTTGATCGGTTTTATTGATTTGTTTTCTTGCCAAGGCTACATTTATTTGATCAAATACAGAAAAACAGTAATACTGTGAAATATTACAATTTAAAACAACTGTGTTTTATACATTTAAATTATTCATGTGACACTAAAGCTGAATTGTGTTTTCTTCAGTGTCACAAGTTCACAAATATATTTGTAAATATTAAATCATATATTAAATATTAAATCATTAATTGGTCATACAGGAAATGTTATTAATTAATTTGAGAAAACCAAATGTGCAGTCTAATGCACTGTTCTATGTGCTTCCAGTGTAGGCAGCTTTTATTATAGTGGGAGTGATAGTTTATGCTATCTAGTTTTATCTTGAGTCAGCTGATCCAGACTGAGTCATTGTTTTGGAACTTAACATTGTTAGTATTCTCGTCCATTGACGAGAATTGACATATATGAACTATTTTTATAGTGCGATGTAATTCATTCACTATCAATGGAGTGAGTGAATTTACAAAATTAAGTCACCTGATAAGTCATGTATCTGCTTCCATTGATGTTTTTTTATTATTATTATTATTATTTATTTATTTTAATTTTTTTGCTATGTTATAGCGGTGCTTTTCATTCCCCCAATAAAAGGTACAAACATACTCTTTCCCTCCCTAGTTGTCCTCCAACAGAGCCGGTTGTCTAGTCCTGTGTATGGTTTAGTAAGGGAGCTGAAGCCGAAGCATGACCGCAGGCCTGCACTGTACCGGCTGGAGACTATAATAGCTGCCCCCTTATTTCTAGGTTGCTTCAAAAAATAGCATAGAGAAACATTTGAGTTATGAATATGCCTAATACAGGATGAGGAGGAGGGCCGGCTGTTCAGAGGAGCTAAGTGACTGATTTAAGAGGAGCGTCTGTCTGTCCTTGTACACAAAGCAGAGTGAGAGGACGGAGATAACAGCTGCCGGCTGCTGGAAGGGTGGAGTGTATGTTGGGGGGGGGGGGGTGTTGTAATCTTGTGACAGGGTCACGAGAAATAAATCAGATGTTTTAAATTATTCTGTTTCTTTTCCTCGGCACATCTGGGAAGGGTTTGGAGGAGGATCCACTTGCTTCATGAATGAAGGAGTGTGTTTAGAGCTCTTTCGGAGGAAACGGCATATTTGATTTGATGTGAACAAAAACAGCGCTGCGAGCGACAGAAGTACAGGACGTTGAGTGTCATGATGGCCTGAGGTCACGTCTAAAATCACCACACTTCAAATCAGCGATTAGTCTGTGTCAAATAGCCACTGATCAAAGCCTATCTATCTATCTTATCTATCTATCTATCTATCTATCTATCTTACCTATCATGGTTCAATATGTACCTCTGTATTTTAACCATGATTTTCAGTTCGGTTTGGTTCTCATGGCTTGGCACATGTTTTTTTTTTTTTTTGCAATTTAAAATTACATTTTTAAACAAAATGTGTGCTTCAGACTTATCCCTTAATAAAACATGAACAAATACATGGTGAACTACTGTATTTATTAAAGTATTTTTATTATCTGACATGAATTTGACGGTTAAATTATTTATTTTCTTAAGCAAAAAAGAACTTTAATTGCAGCCAAAAATCTAACATCGCAAACTAAAAAATGTATTTTAGTTTTACAATATAACTGTATAAAGAAAACTGCAACAAATAAGTCTAGGAATATAAAAAATGATATATTAACCCTCTGGAGTCTTAAGAGTATTTTTGGGGCCTGGAGAAGTTTTGTCATGCCCTGACATTTGTGCTTTTTTCAGTTTCTTATAAATATCTAAATGGGTAAAGTCTAATCTCACTGTAATCAGCACAAACTGGGCTATAATAATATGTGAAATGCATGCATGTACATGATTGTATTTTTGAGAAAAAAATGTTATGCGTGGTTAGTGAAAAACTAAAAATGTTAAATCACTTGAATAAGGCCATAAAACACATAAAGAACAATGGTTCCCGGGATTTTTGAGAACAGGAGCTTGTAGCCTAGAATTTTTCTTTCTAAATTATGTGAAAATCATCTTGTTTACTCACTCACAGAAAACAATATATTGATTAAAATTTTCTAAGACACTTTTTGTTGGTAAAAGTCATATGCGAGTAGGCGTCAACTATCATGAATATCATTGTGATTTACACCTGAGAAGACAAAGGCCCGCATAATGAGCTGCATAATGAGCCATTCAGTCATCTGTGCCACTGAGAGGGAAGAGTTACAAGAAATAATGTGAGGACAAAATCTATATAATTTTATGTTTGTAGTTTATTTATAATATATTTAATTATCCCAAAACATACTTTAATATCCACTTGGGGGAGCAGTTAAACAGTTTATCAGGAACAATCAAAGCTGACTTTCAAACTAATTTTTTTGCATCATTACAATCCTCACACAATCCTTCAGAAATCCTTTTAACAATCTTATTTTCTACAAAAAAAACATTTATTGTTGTTATTATTATCATTATTATTATTAATGTTGAAAAGAGCTGAGAATATTTTTTAGGTTTTTTAGGGGGAATCAATTGAAAGAACAGCATTGTTTTTACATTTGTTACAGTTATCTATTTGTTACATTTATATTATTTACATCAAGCTTTTGAATGGTTTAGTATTGTATGTTGTTATTGAAACTTCATAATGTTTCACTTGATTGATTATACATTTAGTCAGGAATTATAGTTTGGAAAAAGTCTAACTAGTAAAATGTTTACACGTTATGTGAAAACTAGTACAAGTATATAAATAAATAAAAAGAGACTTACTCATGTTTATGAGCTGAATAAAGTGCTTCATTCTTTTTTTCCTGAGGAAATCCATTTCTCAAATCCTCAACCACATCACATCTTTTTGGGGTGAATTATGTCTTATTCCTCATCGCGAAGCAAACAGTAAAATAAAAGAACTTGAAGAACAGTCGTGCTGCTTTTTCTTCTGTGTGGGCGTATTCGAGCCACGCGCTTCAGTTTGAATCTGAATAGCGCGTTTGGCGCGGGGGCGTGGTCACATTAGATATAATGAAGAGAGACATGAAAAACAGACATCGCGTTGTTTTCATATGGATTACTTTATCACAGAATATCAATTTTCAGCACCGACTTGGTAGTGAAGTGGCAGAACTTGTGTCATCCCTAGTCGCCGTTTTACTGTCTGGTTGGTCCAGTCTGAAATACTGCTAAACAGCGGACGTACTGCTAACCACTGATCTATAATATAGCAGTGGCTTCACTGTCTGTTGGCAGTTTAGAACGCGATGAGCGATCCAGTCATATATAGATCAGTGCTGCTAACGCGTTTTCATTTCTTCTTCGCTGCTCTAAACAGGGGTTGCTTGTGGCAACACAGCACAACTTCCTGTGTTTGCAGTGCATTCTGAGCAGCGAAGAAGAACCGTGCAGCAGTTAGGCAAAGCTAGCGGTCATAACTAGGTCTTGAAAATGGTATCGGATCGGTATATGGGTTCATGTACTCGCCGATGCCAGAATTTGTTGTGGTATCGGTGATATTTCCGATACCAGTATCGGAATCGGAACAACTCTAACTGCAAGTACTTTTTTCAGGCAGGTACCCAACTGATTTACTAGAAAACTGAAATGAGATGTGCCAAATTTCACAGTATACTGTAGCAAGTGATTTTTCTGATTCTTCCTTCTGTAACAACTCCTTCACGAGAGATCCAGCACTGAGAGATGCTGATGCGTGTAGCATTTCTGTGACCGAAACTGAACTACGGCAAGCTAAGGGGTGGCATTGTTACTATAGCAACCAAATGACTGGCACTTTGAATGCAGATTGTTTTTCCTTTGAAGCATTGCAATTGTTTGTTATCAACCTTTTACTCACACATTCATAGAGGTATAGAAGAGTTTGTGCGGCAGTGCCGGATGTTTGTCTTTAAGATTTCCCATTTCAGTTGAAAGCATTGTGAACATGAGTCTTTTTTGGGTTAAAGGTGTGTGCTGAATGAGGAATTGCCTTTTATCTTTACCTATTGTTCTGACAGATTTGAGATTTAATGGATCTCAGTAATAGAATGTAACTGAAAGAGATTATTATTGATTTGTAATAATGTAGATTGAAGCTTTAATGAGGAATGCTAATCCTATTTAGATCTGACTTTTGATTGGAGACCTTGGTGTTTTGGCAGATCTGAGCACAGTTTGAGACATTGTTGAGATCTCTTCTGAAACTCTAGAGAAGGCACATGTGAGATTCCTGGGGTCTCTTTTCATAGGTTAAACAGAAGCAGGAGAGACTTCAACAAAAGTCTCCATTTAATCTCATTACTGTCTTGGAGAAGCAAGTTTGGATTTATTTATCTGTCTTTTGGGGGTTGTTGGACAGGGCTGAGACATTCAGAGATGGGAGTGAATCATATACTCATTAGATACTTTTGAGAGCTACAACAGATCTATTCAATATCAGACATTTCTAGAAAATTCCCTGCTACCTGAAATGAATC
The DNA here is from genome assembly GCF_963082965.1 of Carassius carassius. Lineage (NCBI taxonomy): Eukaryota > Metazoa > Chordata > Actinopteri > Cypriniformes > Cyprinidae > Carassius > Carassius carassius. Next base: position 3,148,428 of record NC_081766.1, read on the forward strand.
ATGGGTCATTAGAGCCCAATCTCATCTGTCTCTTACCCAAATAGGCTCTGGGCTTTGTTTTGATGAGCATCCGATAATAAGCCAGGAGTCTCTTGGCCTTAATGCATCCCTATATTTGAATAAGATGTTTTTTGTGATCGGGAAAATCCCCTTTTCAGATGCTTTCAGCGTTCAGGACATTTCCTGGTTGTGCGAGCAACAAAGATCCGATTAGAAACATTGTGGTGTGTTGCTCGGTTGAAACATATTGACACCAGGTTGCACATAAGTTTTGATCGATGCACATATAATGTAATTTAATGCAGTTGGATTTGCATCTGTTTAATATGGAAAGGAAACCGAGTTTGACCTGTGAAACTTGAAGCTCATTGACTCTCCAGAGATTCAGCCTTAACATAACAAAATCAGCACTGACCCATTAAATACCAGCTTGGGTTGACCTCTTCGTTTTGCTTTGGAACAGCAATGTACACTTATCTTCTCTCTTGGTTAAACCTTGGGTGTTGCTCAGTTGTGTAATGCATCACGTCTTAATGGGTTTCCATTTTGGACCTGCTGCACAGTCAGTGTGTTTAATGCATGAAAACACTGAGAGAAAAGACAAAAATAACATTAATTTTGCTTCTCCTAAAAGATCAATAAGACTTATTTCTATAGTTTTCTATTTGGTACTTGATATTTGCAGAGATACAGTTGAATTTGACCTGTATGATTTTGTTTTTTTAATAAATGCATATGCACATTTTTATAGGGGCAGTAACTGCACTATAATGTTTTTTTTATCAAACAACCTTTTCTCTATGATAATCACCTGTTTTAAGAGTTTTTTATATGCAAAATAGAATTGCCATTTGTCTGCGTTTACACTGCAAAAGCCTAATGCACAGATCTGTTTTTTAAACGTGTGTCATGAAACAATGATTTTTCTATAATTCTGTACTTTTAGAAATTGTAAGAATTAAAATTTTAAACTAGACAAAAAGATGTTAAATTTTACTAAGTGTATATATAATTGCCATTGTGCCATTTAATGGCACCAGTTAATTAGAATAAAACAATTTTAGTTAACATCCATAATTCATGAAAATTTTAGCTTGTAATAGGTTGACCCTGCACAATAAAATGCAGCCTTTTTGTTTAAAGAGAATGTTTGTTGCTCTTTTATAGAATAAAGTGCTCCATTAAGTGAAAGTGATGCTCTGTATTACACTCATTCAAGTGAACACACAGACAGCAGTGAGTAGTGAACACACACACACCTTGAGCAGTGGGAGGCCATTTTTGCTGCAGCACGCATGGATCAAGGGTCTCCCCTCATTCGTGGTATTGAAGGTGGAAGAGAGCTCTGGTCATGCACTCCCCCCACATACAATCCCTGCCAGTACCAAGACTCCAACCTTCGACCTTTGGGTTACAAGTCTAACCAATAGGTCAATGCTGCCCATGCTCTTGACCAGCAATGTCTTTTAAGAAACAAAATATAACATTTGTGCAATGTAAAAAGCAAATGGGTGTGAAAAAACGCTTCATATAGGGAGTTTGGTAGTTGGGGTTGCAAAATATTGTGAAAACTCAAAAGTTGCATATAGAGAAAATGTTTGGAAAAACCTGTAGTTGTGCTTGTGGATAAATGGATTTGCAGCACAAAAAAAATCGCTTTCAGTAGCTCTGCTACTAAATTTATTTCAAAATGGCAATCCATATACAGCTATGATCAGCTGTTCCTTCATCTTGGCTGAGCTTTCAACGTTGTTACGGAAAAGGATGAAGCTGAATGTTTAGTTCTTGTCACATGACCCGCGGTGCGCTTGCGGCATTCTGAAAAGTTAAAATGTTTTGAACTCGATGCGGTGCGGACGCGCCTGGAAAAAACGAGCACGTCGCACCACGTGCGCATCGCGATCGCATCGCTTCCATTATGAGCGCGCATACCGCGCGCCTACATTGGAAATAACAAACTTGAGCGCGCAAAAGACGCGATATGTGAATGGCCCCTAAAAACTGCGGTCTTCTACAGTACTTCAAATATGCCGTGGAGAATCACAGAAAGTGACTGAATTCAAGAAAATTGTTGCGGCATCTCTCAAGCAACGAATAAACACTGCTAACTTGGAGAATGCAGTGAAAACTCCTCTTCTCGCATCCGCCCTAGACCCTCGGCACAAACATCTCAGGTTTCTCGAAGAAAACATGAGAAGAAAAAAAAAAACTTTTTTGAACATTATCAGAACATTTTCCTTGATGCGAGTGATGCGGATGCAGCCGCCACCACCAACGATGAAGAGGATGCAATGCCCACTCGTCGGAAAAGGCTGAACCAGTTCTTCAGCGATGATTACAGAGAGTCCTGCCGAGACGAGTGGGAACAGTTCTTGCTGGAGCCATGTATTCCACCAGATGAGGATCCCATTCAGTGGTGAAACAAAAACACGAAGCGCTTCAAAAAACGTAGTCTCTTAGCACACTGTTATTTGTGAGTCCCGCCAACATCTGTGCCGTCAGAGCGCGCTTTCTCTGCGGCTGGCCTTATTGTTAACAGACTAAGGAGCCGACTTTCCCCCGATCATGTTTACATGCCCGTATTTCTTAACAAGAACATGTAAAACAATAGAAAAAAGATTTGCTGACAGTTTAAAAGTTTCAAAGTTAAGTGTAGGCTACGTTCTACAATAGCCTAATTGCTTCAGGCTGCTTTTTTTTTTGCTTTTAATCTATGCTTTTGTTTGTTTGCACGCATTGTTAAAGGTTTCCAGCTACAAAACACGATGTGTAATGTTCAAGCTTATTGTGTGTAAATGACGGAAACAATAAATGTTGCTGAAAAATAACAACTGTCTCATTAAATTAAATTTAAATAAACGAATATTCGAATATAAATTTTTTGTGAGCGCAAATATTCGAATGTGATATTTGCGGAAAACACCCATCACTACTCTTGCACCACATTTACCTTCCTCGGAGCCTCGACATTTTTCCAAAAACTGAGTAGGATTTGGCTTTATTTGTACAGAATAGGGATGGGCGTTTTCCTCAAATATCACATTCGAATATTTGAGCTCACAAAAAACGAATATTTGAATATTTATTTAAATTAAGTTTAATGGGACAGTTGTTATTTTCAGCAACAATTATTGTTTCCGTCATTTTGAACAAGCTTACACACAATAAGCTTGAACATCACACATCGCGTTTTGGAGCTGAAAACCTTTAACAATGCATGCAAACAAACAAAAGTAGATTAAAAGCAAAAAAAAACAAGTGAACAAAGAAAAAAGTGAACAAAGAAAAAACGTAAAGCAGCCTGCAGCAATTAGGCTATTGTAGAACGTAGCCTACACTTTGAAACTGTCAGCAAATCTTTTTTGCTTTTTTTTTCTATTGTTTTACATGTTCTTGTTAAGAAATACGGGCATGTAAACATGATCGGGGGAAAGTCGGCTCCTTAGTCTGTTAACAATAAGGCCGGCCGCGGAGAAAACGCGCTCTGACGGCACAGACGTTGGCGGGACTCACAAATAACGGTGTGCTAAGCGAATAAGTTTTGTGAAGCGCTTCGTGTTTTCGTTTCACCACTGAATGGGATCTTCATCTGGTGGAATACATGGCTCCAGCAAGTACTGTTCCCACTCGTCTCGACTGGACTCTCTGTAATCATCGCTGAAGAACTGGTTCAGCCTTTTCCGACGAGTGGGCATTGCATCCTCTTCATCGTTGGTGGTGGCGGCTGCATCCGCGCCACTCGCATCAAGGAAAATGTTCTGATAATGTTCAAAAAGTTTTTTTCTTACTACTTCTCTCATGTTTTCGTTGAGTAACCTGAGATGTTTGTGCCGAGGGTCTAGGGCAGACGCGAGAAGAGTTTTCACTGCATTCTCCAAGTTAGCTGTGTTTATTCGTCGCTTGAGAGATGCCGCAACAATGTTCTTGAATTCGGTCACTTTCTATGATTCTCCACGGCATATTTGAAGTACTGTAGAAGACCGCAGTTCTTAGGGGCCGTTCACTTATCGTGTCTTTTGCACGCTCAAGTTCGTTATTTCCAATGTAGGCGCGCGGTATGCGCACTCATAATGGAAGCGACCCGGTCGCGATGCGCTAGCGGTGCGACGCGCCCGTTTTTTCCAGGCGCGTCTGCACTGCATCGAGTTAAAAACATCTGAACTTTCCTGAATGCCGCAAGCGCACCGCAGGTCATGTGACAAGAACTAAACATTCAGCTTCATCCTTTCCTGTAACAATGTTGAAAGCTCAGCCAAGATGAAGGAACAGCTGATCATAGCTGTATATGGATTGCCATTTTGAAATAAATTTAGTAGCAGAGCTACTAAAAGCGATTTTTTTTGTGCTGCAAATCCATTTATCCTTTGCTGAAATTTCTGCGTCTTCATGGAGAGAGCGCGTCATTGGAAAATGCCTCAGGAGCGCTTCTGCCCGAGCGCCTTGGAAAGAAGGAGAAAGCGGCGCGCCTAGCGTTTTCCATGCGGTTTTAGGCGTGATATGTGAACAGCCCCTTATTCATTCATTATTTTTTGCTTGCATCTTCAAATATGCCGTGGAGAATCACAGAAAGTGACCAAATTAGGTTTTGTGAACTTTTTTTTTTTTTTTTGCGAAATTCGAATATCATTTTTACTTATCGAATAATTAGAGCAGAACGAATATTCAAATGTTCGACTATCCATGCACACCCCTAGTACAGATAGGCTCACGCCTCGTCGCTGATCGGTTCACTTCCTGCAGTAACAGAGGGGATGAAGGACTCCTCTCATTCTGAAAAAGCGGCCTTTCTTTGAAATCCTCACTCAGCTGAACTGAGAAGCAAAACAGGAGTGTTATGTAACAAGAGAGAGGGACGGAGAAAGAGCTTTTAATTGTGAGAGGGGATGTTTTGTTTGAAAGGTTTGTAGTTTCAAAAAAAAAAAAAAAAACGGCATCTTTTGATATTGTTGGTGTCATTCAATAGGTTTGTGTGTCCAACACCTCGTTGCTCTTTAGAAAACCTGCTTGAAGAGTTTCACCTCCTTCTATTGTGGCTACAGTGTGAGAGAAGCCGCTTTACACTCATAGCGATACCACAGAAAAGCCATTTTTGGTTCCACGAAGAAACTTTCAGAGAGCAGTTCTTACCATTTTTTTCTGTGGAATGAAAAGATTGTTTGGACGTTGAAGGTTCCTCATAGAACCATAGATGCCAAAAAATAAACTTTATTTTTAGGAGAGTAGATGGGAACAGTCAACCTATTACAGTCTACTTTATTGTGCTCTTTGAAGTGATTCATGCTATTTTATAGGACTTCCTGCCTCTTTTCTCATTGAATACCCTGTTGCAGAATTCAAATGTGAGCGTCATTTCATGTTGACTTCAGTCTGTGTTTCAGTATGAGGGCAGGCTGCGTGTGTGTGCGTGCATGCATGCGTGTGTGTGTGGGCGAGTTCATGTGTGACAGATCATACGAACCCTTTTGAAGTTCAGCCTGAACACTAGGCTTCAAAGACAGTCAACATTGTTTAGAATGTTTTTTTTTTTAGATTAAAATGCGTTGAATTAATGAAGCCCAGAGGTTCCAAAAGTATTTTGTCATCTGAACCTCTTACATGTCAAATATATAAAGTTCCCCCTTAAATTATAAGTTGATATTTCAGTGATGTAACAACATATTTGCATATTCATGGTTCTCTAAAGTTAGTTAATAGTTAAATTGCTTGGTTAAATATTTAATTTAAATATTTTAAATATATTACTGTTGTAAATTACAGTTGAACTGTCAAATAAAAAATGAATATTTGATTATTATAAGCAATTAATTTTACACTACAATTTACCAATATTTGTTTCTTTAATTTTTCGTTTTCAGTCATTCAAACCCTCGAGCTTTTTATTTTGGCTGAATATTGGTAGAATTATGGAAATGTGTGAATAAAGTCTACCTAGTTCACATTGCAGTACCAAAATGCATGCTAAACTCATATTGCATACAAACATAAAGCATTTACTGTGAATTGAGACTCTTAATTATATTGTGATTTCTGTTTTCATTTTGGTTTGTGTTGCCCCATCCAGTTCCTCTATGAACCCACAAGGATTCACAGACCCCCATTTGGGAAATGCTGATTTTAAACGGAGCATAAAACGAACCAAGAAGTGTGCTGGTCACAAATTAAACAAGTAAAATAAATCCCATAAACTTACACTGAAGTGAGCCATGCTTTTTTTTTCTGTTTGAAAATGGATCTGCAGCTAACATCGCACAGGCACATATTTGTTTCATTAATTAGAAGTGGCTCTTTTCCCTCAATTGAATGGGTTTTTGTTGTTGTTTAAATAATTTCCAAGTGTCCTGATTTGCTCCCACACTGTGACCCAAACCACACATGTGAACTGATGATTATGAATGAAGGATGCTGTACCGATGGTCTTGAACGTAGATCAAGAAACCTGACCTCTGACCTTTCCCTCTGCTCTAGGCACGGGTGAGAGCGGCAAGAGTACTTTCATCAAACAGATGCGTATCATCCATGGCACCGGATACACAGACGAGGACAAACGCGGATTCACCAAACTGGTGTACCAGAACATCTTCACCTCCATGCAGTCCATGATCCGCGCCACTGAGACCCTGAAAATTGGCTTCAAGTATGAGCAGAACAAGGTAAGAATGATTCATGTTGAATATTTTAAGCTAGACAGGGTGAAACTGATGAAAACATGTCTAGGATCATGTTTCACACCTAAATCATACAGGAAGTTGAAGATAGGGCTGGGCGATATATCTAACGATATGATCATGCGCATCTAATCAGTAAATCTGGTACTGTGATTACCACTAAATCACCATCACCTGCTTTTAAATGGAGCGGCATTTAATAGACAGAGCCGTAGATCACTGACAAGCTACGCAATATCGCATTCATTATCCCAGATGAATCGTCTTCGATAATGAACTCGATATTGCGTAGCTTGTCAGTGAGATATATCGCCCAGCCCTAGTTGAAGCCTTTGTTTTTGAGATATGACAAATGTAGCATAACATCACTTGCTGACCAATGGATCCTCTGCAGTGAATGGGTGCCGTCAGAATGAGAGTCCAGCTGATAAAAACATCACAATAATCCACACCACTCCAGTTAATCATTTCAATCAAATCAAAAAGATTTTTATAAAAGGAAGTCTATATTTTAGCTGCTGTAACTGGTTGCCATTGCTTCTTACCAATCATTTTAACCATGAATTGGTTTTCACCATTCATACTTTTGCTTTTAATGTGGCAAATGAAAAAAGTATAAATATTCCATGTGGTCTCGGTATTAATAAGACATCACGCATAAGAGAAGCTCCATTATAAATACAGAAGGATCAGAGTATGTTTAAAACAGGTTAGATCGAGTATTGCACATCTGCACTGCTGTATATTATCAAGTTTTCTCCATTGGTTTTGCCTTAAACTGTTCATCTGCTCTGGGCTGCAGGCAAACGCCATGCTGGTGAAGGAAGTGGACATTGAGAAGGTGTCGTCATTCGACCAGCCCTACGTTAATGCCATTAAGATGCTGTGGACAGATCCAGGCATTCAAGAAGCCTACGACAGACGCCGAGAGTATCAGCTGTCAGACTCCACCAAATAGTGAGTGTATCGGTCATCATTTTTTAATGTGTAGAGTATGATTATTAATAGTAATATATATACACACACACACACACACACACACACACACACACACACAGTAGGTACAGAAAGTATTCAGACCCCCTTAAATTTTTCACTCCGTTATATTGCAGCCATTTGCTAAAATCAATGAGTTTTCCTCATTAATGTACACACAGCACCCCATATTAACAGAAAAACATTTTTGCACATTTATTTAAAAAAAGTATTCAGACCCTTTGCTAAGTATTTAGTAGAAGCACCCTTTTGATCTAATACAGCCATGAGTCTTTTTGGGAAAGATGCAACCAGTTTTTCACACCTGGATTTGGGGATCCTCTGCCATTCCTCCTTGCAGATCCTCTCCAGTTCTGTCAGGTTGGATGGTAAACGTTGGTGGACAGCCATTTTCAGGTCTCTCCAGAGATGCTCAATTGGGTTTAAGTCAGGGCTCTGGCTGGGCCATTCAAGAACAGTCACAGAGGTGTTGTGAATCCACTCCTTCATTATTTAGCTGTGTGCTTAGGGTCATTGTCTTGATGGAAGGTGAACCTTCGGCTCAAGTCGGAGCACTCTGGAGAAGGTTTTCGTCCAGGATATTCCTGTACTTCGCTGCATTCATCTTTCCCTCGATTGCAACCAGTCGTACTGTCCCTGCAGCTGAAAAACACCCCCACAGCATGATGCTGCCACCACCATGCTTCACTGTTGGGACTGTATTGGACAGGTGATGAGCAGTGCCTGGTTTTCTCCACACATACTGTTTAAAAAGTAAGGCCAAAAAGTTATATCTTGGTCTCATCAGACCAGAGAATCCTTCAGGTGTTTTTTTAGCAAACTCCACGGGGGCTTTCATGTGTCTTTCACTGAGGAGAGGCTTCCTTGAGGAGAGGTAGTTCCTTTGTCCTCATGATTCTCATTTGCTCTGACATGCACTGAGAGCTGTAAGGTCTTATATAGACAGGTGTGTGGCTTTCCTAATCAAGTCCAATCAGTATAATCGAACACAGCTGGACTCAAATGAAGGTGTAGAAACATCTCAAGGTTGATCAGAAGAAATGGACAGCACCTGAGTTAAATATATGAGTGTCACAGCAAAGGGTCTCAATACTTAGGACCATGTGGTATTTCAGTTTTTCTTTTTTTAATAAATCTGCAAAAATGTCAACAATTCTGTGTTTTTCTGTCAATATGGGGTGATGTTTGTACATTTAGGGAAAAAATGAACTTAAATGATTTTAGCAAATGGCTGCAATATAACAAACAGTGAAAAATTTAAGGGGGTCTGAATACTTTCTGTACCCACTGTATGTATGTGTGTGTGTGTGTGTGTGTGTGTGTGTGTGTGTGTGTGTGTGTGTGTGTGTGTGTATTTATACTTTTGTGCATGCTAACAATCTACATGAAATCAAAAATGACCCCATTTACGTTCCTGTGTTCCACGTGTCCCTGGTGATATTGTGAATGATTAATGTTGAATATTATTTCATTCATTGTAAAACATTTCTGGAATATTTTTTTCATGGTTTACTCCTGAAGTCATTCCAAACCCGTATGACTTTATTTCTTTCGTGGAACACTAAAGGGTTATGCAAATTACAATGAATGAACTGAGGCTTTCTGGCTTGCAAAAGTTTGATTTGACTCTTGTACTCTAGTCAACTCAACTCGTATGTTAGCTGTGTGTGGGGAACAGACTGAAATTTGAGCTTGTAATCAGTCAAATTCAGTCTTTAATTCTTGACTCTTAAAATAAGTCTTTCAGTCATCCAATTTGCAAGGTGATTCAACTGATTCTTTGAAAAAAAAATATTTTAAGATTTTATAAGGTCATTTTAAATTCTCAATCGCACAACGCTATTTCTCATGAACTCTGAACGAGAGCAATTTTCAGTGAATAACTTGCACAACGCTATCATGTGACTTCAGAAGATTTACAACATGGCACATGAGTCATATAGACAAATTTTATGATGCAGTTGTCCTGTTTAGAGCTTGAAAGCTGGTGTTCCTATTCACTGTAAATTACAAACACAATACTTAAAACATTCTTCTCAGTTGTTCCATGAAAGAAAGAAAAGTCAGATATGAAAAGATAGGAGGGCAAGTAAACAAATTGTTATTAAATCTGGAAAAAGAAGGGGGGGGGTCAATTTCTGTTTAAAAACAACATGCTTTTTAGTTTGTGCAACACATACAAATCAGTTCACGTCTTAAAGACGGTTTTCTTTTTGTCAATGATGTTGCGTCCATGTGTCTGATGATCTAATTGAAGAGTTTGGTGGCAGTCAGTCTTGCCCCATTTCTTTTACTGGCCTGATATGGAGTTTGTTCAAGAATCATTGGCATCAGAGGGATTCACACCCCCTGCTGGTTTGTTGGGATAATACAGATCACATCAGTACAGTTGGAATATCTGGCTGAATGCAATCAATTGAACAGATTGACACAAATTATCACTATTTAATAAATTGACACTTTATTTATACAAATGTAACCACATTAATACACAGCATTGACAAACTACAGAATTTGATATCTAAATATCTTGCTACAAAATCCAAAGGTATTGAAATGAATCAACTGAACCATCTGAATGAACCAGTTCACTCAAATGAATCAGACTTTTCCAGCACTACATATGAGAAGATGGGATATTCTACAAAAGCATTTTGCTTATTGATTAGGTTGATGACTGCAGAATATATTGTATTCTAACTGGTTAAAAAACGGGTATATTTTAGCTTAATTGCTAAAACAATTGTCAGGGATGCATATGGACCTATTTCATTTAAAGTATTCATTTTTAAGATTTTGACAGCATTTGCTGAATTAAACATACAACATAAAGAGGTCATGTGACAACACTATAGCCAGAGTACTGCATAGTATGCAATGTACATTATGCATGTTGCATGTTAAATTCAGCAAATGCAATTGAGGAATAATTGTTGTTTTGTTTGCGCAATATAAAAGTAAGAATCTTTTTAACAAAAATCGAACGTAAAAAAAATTACTAACATTGATTTCTTTATTCGATGAATATTTTTTATTTGAATTGCATGAAAGTAATGTCGCAATGCAATTAAAATCTTAAGTGTTCTAAAAACATCTTAATATTCTTTATCCAGAATATAGTTTCTCATTTCTTTTGATTTTGGATAAGTTGTTGGCAATTTTCATGGTGTTTTCCTTCTCATTCGACATTGTTCAAATAAGACAATAAAGAGATTTATGGTTGCATACAGCATACTATTTCAGAAATATCAGACGGTATGCATTGTACATCCTGAAAAAAAAGTTTGACCAGACACACATCACAATTGTCTTCCCTATTTAGCCATTGTGTTTTTTTAGAGTGTCTCACAAGACAGCGTAATGAGCATCCTCTGAGATCTGCTGATGGGAGACAACATCTGACTCTCAAGAATTCTGCTGGAAATATTCTTTACCAAACCACTGCTTGTGATATAAAGGGGTTAATGATGTCTCTCCTTCTCTTTCTATAGCTATCTATCTGATCTGGATCGTATCGCCGAGCCCTCCTACCTTCCCACCCAGCAGGATGTTCTGAGGGTTCGAATCCCGACCACAGGGATAATTGAATACCCATTCGACCTTCAAAGCATCATTTTCAGGTAGAGGACACGGACCAATTATTCATCAGCTTCCATTTGAAATTCAGGAACTAAGCACTGAATGTAGGTTAGCATTTAGAATACATCCATGGAGGAGAGTTATTAATATTTTCCCAAGCTGAAGCAACTTTCTAGTGTGTGACCTACAAAGATGCAGTCACATCCCGCATCAGTCAAAGTTGTCTTTGCTGCACTTCTGTAGGGTAATGTAGGGTTTTTCAATGATTTTGACAGAAATGCTCACCAAGGCTGCATTTATATGATCTAAAAATACAGTAAAAACTGTAATGTTGTGAAATATTATTACAATTTAAAATAAGTTTTTTCTGTTTGAATATATTTTTTAATAATGTAATTTGTTCCTGTGATGCGCAGCTGAATTTTCAGCATCATTACTCCAGTCTTCAGTGTCACATGATCCTTCAGAAATCATTCTAATATGCTGATAGAATTTCTGATAGAATTTAATTTGCTTTTGAAAACATCATTATTATTATCAGTGTTAAAAACTCTTGTGCTTATATTTAATGTTTTTAATATTTGTTAATATTTTATTGAAAACCTTTATTCCCAGTATCTTTTGATCTATTGAAAGTAGGGGTGGCACGGTTCGGACATTTCATCCCTCACGGTTCGGCACGCGCTGGAAACACGGTTCAACTTAAATCTGACAAAGCATCTGTTATCTGGTTTGCTATGAATAACATGTAGGCCTAAATCAAACAGGGTTCAGCTAATATGTGACTCTTGTATTCTGGAATATGAGCAGTCATTTATTCCGTCATCACCCGGGTGCTGATAGTGCGTGCTCACAGATGAGATCTGAACAGCACACGTTAATATGAGTTTAAACTAAACTCATTTAAGCTTTGTCAGTTTAAACATTTAAGAGCGAGAGGACGCGAGCTCACGCGCACAGTGAGAAGAATTGTGCATGCGCTCACCCAAAGCGTGCAAACCTGCATCTCAGAACGTGCGCAAATGTTAAGCGCTCTCTGAAGTATTGTTTAAATGGACAAATTCTGAAAAAAATTATGTCAAAATGCCCGTCTTAGTAAGTATCCTATAGCAGACATAGCCGGCTGAACATAGACCTACTGTATCAGTGCACTGGTTCAGTGTATTCTCTTAAAGTGACAGTCTTAATCCAACAGCAACAAAGAAATCACTCACTGCTCTTGATTAAAAAGCTTTTGTAACTTTAATAAAGAATAATCTTTAATTTATACAGTCCAATATGCAATGCTGTTTTACATTTGAATACTTTATTCACTTTCTGTACCTAAAAACTTATGCTAGACCTACCTAAAAAAACTGAAAATCACTGTTTATTGTTTGTATCTTTACTCTATTGTATTTATTTGTGCTGTTGCTTGTAGTTGGATAGAATATTCGTCCTTTTTTTTTTTAATTATAGTTTTTCCATAAACATGGCACATACCGAACTGTACCGAAACGTGACTCTAAAACCGTGAGGCAAACCGAACCGTGAAAAAGTTGAACCCTGCCACCCCTAATTGAAAGTATTATTTATTTATTATTATTACATTTATTTGAAATTTAAATCTTTTGTAACATTATAAATGACTTCAGTGTAAGTTTTGATCAGTTTAATGCATCTTTGCTTGGTAAAAGTATTAATTTCCTTTGAACTGTAGTGAGCACAGGGACATAGAAACCCCTTGCTTATTAAAAGATGTTCATTATATTTGAAAGAAGTTTCTTTTTTTCATGGTCGCAGTTTAAATGACTCCAAGCAGAAGTCTTTTTTGCATGGTCGCTGTGGTTAAACAAATGCACATGGTAAATGATAATCCCACCATGGTTAGCATTTACCAACTTCCACTTTAACCCTCTGGAGTCTAAGGGTATTTTTGGGGCCTGGAGAAGTTTTGTCATGCCCTGACATTTGTGCTTTTTTTCAGTTTCTTATAAATATCTAAATGGGTAAAGTCTAATCTCACTGTAATCAGCACAAACTGGGCTGTAATAATATGTTAAATTATTGTACGTACATGATTGTGTTTTTGAGAAAAAAAAATGTTATGCGTGGTTAGTGAAAAACTAAAAATGTTAAAACACTTGAATAAGGCAAAAAAACACATAAAGAACAATGGTTCCCGGGATTTTTGAGAACTGGAGCTTGTAGCCTAGAATTTTTCTTTCTAAATTATGTGAAAATCATCTTGTTTACTCACTTACAGAAAACAATATATTGATTTAAATTTTCTAAGACACTTTTTGTTGGTAAAAGTCATGAACAAATTAAAGAATTCCATAAATGCCTGATATGTAGTTTATGCAGCTTGGTTCTAAGAAATAGAGACCAACCATGTAAAATAGTCCATCAAGTCCTGTCCCAATAAAGGCGTAACTTTGCCTGAATTAATATGCAGCCATGAATGAGCACATGTTGGAAATAAGTGCTACATTTAATTCTCTCACTGTGTGATAGTATGAAAATTCAGCAAAACACACAAGATTATTTCTGCCATATTGACTCCATAAATGATTACCATCAGCTGTGTGGTTTTTTAATCTCTGTAAAACTGTCTTAAACCCTCACGCACCTCACGTCGATCTTTTCATGTCTCTCTCTCGTTCTTTCTCTGTCTGTCCTCCTGCCAAAGTTCGCTAAGTGCAGAGTGAATGTGGAGACTCGTCCTACATTAAACATTGTGTATGTTCAGAAGTAGGTCAGCGAGCCCCTGGCTGAAGGAAATGAGGACGCTTCTATCTGAAGGAGCTTTATTTTGGGCAGCCAATCCTAGAGAGCTTCATTTATCATAGCTCCCTCTGTGAACTGCTGGCTCAGGACTGGAGCTCTGACTCCACTAGGGGGCACTGTATAAATCCAAAATCAGCCCCAGTTCTGGCTGCACACATTTACCATGTTTCTGAAATCTAGGACTTCAAATATGTGCAGAAAAGCATGCTAAAATACTGCCTCTACTCTTAATACAGTATGCATATTGTGTATAGGATGCAAATTTCCACTTTTATCTTAACTGACTCGTTGATTGGACTAACAGATATTAACATTTTACACAAAATTGCATTACATTTTGTTTTTGTATTTAATTGCGTTAAAAATATTTTTATTTGCACGTAATGTAAACATTCGACAACAGTGTAGCATACTATTTGAAATATACTATACATACTACATTGTATACAGTATATTGTAAGTACACATCTAAGTATATTGCCTACTGTTTTTTAAAAGGCATGTAAAACTGAAAAAAGTATGTATTATGCCATGGTTAAAAAAAAGTTTGGGTTACCCTTTATTTTAAGGTTTTAATGTGTCCTTGTTACAGTGTAATTATGCATTTAATTACTGAGTAATACAGTATTAATTGACAACATGTACTTACTATATGGTTAGCGTTAGGATTAGGTTTGGCTAGGGCTATTTGCTTGTAATAATGTATAATTGTTATTATAATAGTAGGTACTGTACATGTAACGTGTAACAAGGACACCTTGAAATAAAGTATAACTGTAAAGTAAAAAAAAAAAAAAATAAAGTATACATACTGTATATTGCTTAATATTTTTTTCATATGTTAAAAAAATAAATGCATTATGCAATGATAAACAAGCGGTACTAACCTATGCTGCTTTCGCTATATTGTAGATTCAATCAACTCAGGTGTTATCTCAGTGATGAATATAGTTCATTTGCTTTTTTTAATTCAAATATGCTTTAAAATGTCTTAACTTGCGTATAATAATGTGTCAAAAAGTGTTTGATATCACTTTCAGTGCATTCAGCACACGAGACTGTAAGGTCATTGCATTATGGGATACAGTGCTCCATGCAGCACGTTCTGTTTGTGTACTGTGCATTGTAATACGTCTTTTCATGCATACAGAAGATTTGCATACTGTGCACAGTATAAGCATGAATTATTAATGTATAAAAAGTCAAGAACAAATCAATAATGCAAACGCTCACTCTCTTTGTCTTTCAGGATGGTTGATGTA
The DNA here is from genome assembly GCF_963082965.1 of Carassius carassius. NCBI lineage: Eukaryota > Metazoa > Chordata > Actinopteri > Cypriniformes > Cyprinidae > Carassius > Carassius carassius. Next base: position 3,163,699 of record NC_081766.1, read on the forward strand.
GGGGGTCAGAGGTCAGAGCGCAGGAAGTGGATCCACTGTTTTGAGAATGTGACGTCCATCATGTTCCTGGTGGCTCTGAGCGAGTACGATCAGGTTCTGGTTGAATCGGACAATGAGGTAAGCAGCTATAGATGTGTTTATCTTACCCTTCTATGGTGGTCTCATAGTTTTTAGTATATTTCCTAGTGGAAATTTAATGATAGTGTTGCCAACTACAGTTTGAACTATTCATAATTGCACACTGCATACGTTTTCACTTTTTCAGTTTATTTATATAGCACAATTCATACACAGTGGTTGAAAGTGCTTTCCATAGTAGGAATTTAAAAACAATCATAAAAAAATGCCTAATAAATAAAAATATCAATAGATTTTTGGAAATAAAAAATGTAAAATATTAAATCTAACTTTAACATATTTTGCAACATTTAAAAAAAATTAGCATAGTCTTTGCAGTATCTGCAAAATGTTAATTATTTTACCAATATAAGAGGGATCATACAAAATGCATGTTATTTTTTATTTAGTACTGACCTGAATAAGATATTTCACATAAAAGATGGTTTACATATGGTCCACAAGAGAAAATAATAGTTTAAAAGTACCCTGTTCAAAAGTCGTGTTAGTACGTGGATGATCCACAGCAATATTTTTTTTGTGGTACTTCATGTAAACAGTTTAGGCCAAATAAGGGACTCATGAACAACTGTCACAAAAAAAACCTGCTGTGGGTGATCCAGGTAACATAATTATTGATTCAAGGATTAAGAATCAAGCAAATGAAAACTTTTGAACAGGGTCGACTTATTTTCTCTTGTGGACTAGGGGTGGGAATGTATGGGTATCTCACGATTCGATTAGATTATGATTCAGAGACCCACGAATTGATTTGATTACAGTTAACGATGCATCGATGCATCACAATGTTGTCATACCACCTGTATATCTATTAGGGGTGGGAATGTTCAGGCACTTCATGATCGGATCCAATTCCGATTCTGGAAGTCACGATCCAATTCCAAAATTATTCTTGATTTACATTTTTTCCCCAATTAATTCTTCTGCTGTCCAAATACATATTTAAAACTTTACATCTTAAAATTGCAGTTATATGCTTTTTGTTTATAGTTGGAATCACTGTATGTCAGTTCTGCCATATTAAAAACGGGTTTGAATCTTCACTGGTTTCACAATTCAATTACAATTATTATTATTATTAATATCACGATTTTTTTTTTTATCCTAACTTACTGCACATAGCTACATTTTCATATAAATTTTATATCAAATTTATTTGGTTAAAAATTAACTATTTTTTATTTTTGTAAACAATTACTTATTTAAAATAAGTGTTCTTTAAGTGTCCGAAAGTGTACAGACAATAGTTAGGGTTTTTCTTTTTTTCCTCAGCATCATTGCCGTTTGATTATTATTGATGAGATCATAGAAAGTGGCCTCTTTAACAGGCTGCATTCACGCACCGATATATTTCGATATGTTTTGTCCTGCTCTGAAAACATAACTGACCGTGTGTACATCAATTTCATATAAAAGTATCTGAGTGCATTTAACCGCAGCAGAAACTGCACTTCAGGACAACAAACACAAAGCGCATGTGAAAGTCTGTCAATGCACGAGCTTCGTGCATCTAATAGTACTGCATTCCAAATGGCATAAATGAAAGCATATCTAAAGTAACACGCACACATTCCATATGCGGGAAAAATAAACAAGCTTATAATCGATTCTGAAATGTTCAGAATCGTTGAAGAGAGAATCGCGATGCATCAGATAATCACTTTTTTTGTGTGTATGTGAAATATCTTATTCAGAATAATAAAAAAAAACATGCATTTGTATGATGTCTCTTATTATTAAATAACATTTTGCAGATTTTGGACTCGTGTCCCTAAAAACCTAAACATTTTTATTTGTCAGCAAGTTATTTTTCAGTCTGCATTTTGACATGCAGTACAGACCAAAAGTTTGGACACACCTTCTCATTCAAAGAGTTTTTCTTTATTTTCATGACTATGAAAATTGTAGATTCACACTGAAGGCATCAAAACTATGAATTAACACATGTGGAATTATATTCATAACAAAAAAGTGTGAAACAACTGAAAATATGTCATATTGTAGGTTCTTCAAAGTAGCCACCTTTTGCTTTGATTACTGCTTTGCACACTCTTGACATTCTCTTGATGAGCTTCAAGAGGTAGTCACCTGAAATGGTCTTCCAACAGTCTTGAAGGAGTTCCCCGAGAGATGCTTAGCACTTGTTGGCCCTTTTGCCTTCTGTCTGCGGTCCAGCTCACCCCTAAACCATCTGGATTGGGTTCAGGTCCGGTGACTGTGGAGGCCAGGTCATCTGGCGCAGCACCCCATCACTCTCCTTCTTGGTCAAATAGCCCTTGATGCCTTCAGTGTGACTCTACAATTTTAATAGTCATGAAAATAAAGAAAACTCTTTGAATGAGAAGGTGTGTCCAAACTTTTGGTCTGTACTGTATATGACGATCCAATCTTGGTGTTTGTGTTCAGAATCGTATGGAGGAGAGCAAGGCTCTGTTCAGGACGATAATCACATATCCATGGTTCCAAAACTCTTCTGTCATCCTCTTCCTAAACAAGAAGGATCTGCTGGAGGAGAAGATCACCTACTCCCACCTGGTCGACTATTTCCCAGAATTCGACGGTGTGTTGGATTCCTGTCATAAAGTCTTTTTCATGTAGACTGGTTTTATGCAAACAGTCCCAATTTAATGTAATAATAAATATTTCTTGAGCAGTAAATCAGCATATTAGAATGATTTCTGAAGGGTCATGTGACACTGGAGACTGGAGGAATGATGATGAAAATACAGCTTTGTATCACAGAAATAAATTATATTTTAAAGTATATTCAAATAGATACGTTTTTTTAATTGAAATAATATTTCACAATATTACAGTTTTTATTGTTTTACTGTATTTGTACATGCCAAACTTCAATTATTCTGGCCTTAGACAAGTTTTTCATAAAAAAAAAAGAAAAAAAAAACCTTTACGCTTTACCAAAACTTTGTTCCAAATTATTATAGTAATTATTATAGTGCTATGATTCATCTTTCAGCTGTTTTTTATTTCTATATATATATATATATATATATATATATATATTAGGGCTGTCACTTTTTAGAAAAATCAAATTCGAATGGATATCGAATATCATGTAAAACAGGGTAGCTACTAGCTATTATTCGCTTGATTTGGTCATGGGCCTACGCTACAATACGTCTAGAGCGCCCTCTACTGGATAAGATGGCAAAGAATAAAATAAAATAAAATAAAACGGTCTAATCATAGACTGTAAAAAATGCGCTACACATGGCATTTTTAAAACCGGATAGTTGATTTATAGATCGATTACGGATATTTCACGTCATGTTCGAATGCATATTCGAATATCGAATAAAAAGTGACAACCCTAATAAATGTGTGTATGTGTATATATATAAGGTTTATTGTGGAGTAAATTAATAGGAAGGATGAACTGGTTCAGGTCTCCTGAAGTGTACATATTGTTTTGTAGGGCCCCAAAGAGATGCCCAGGCTGCACGAGAGTTCATCCTGAAGATGTTTGTGGATCTGAACCCCGACAGTGACAAGATCATCTACTCTCATTTCACCTGTGCCACTGACACGGAGAACATCCGCTTTGTGTTTGCAGCGGTGAAAGACACCATCCTGCAACTAAACCTGAAGGAATACAACCTGGTGTGAGATGTGACGAGTCCGACACATGAATCAGTATAGAACAGGCACCTACAGAGCGTGCGCACACCTATGTCCACACACCACACACACATGCATCATGCACACTTTCAGAAACACACGGTTCTTGTGATTTCTCTTTCCCAGCTTCCAGAGTTTTCTCTTTCTGTCCAGCGGAATAATAACGGACATGTCCTGCTCATCGTTTGTTTTTTATTTGTTTGCCAAAGTCTATCCGCTCATCCCTGGCAGCTCTCGTCAAAGGCCTCTTTCCCTTTTATCAAATTTGACCACCAAAAAAGAAAAAAAGTGGCTCGGATTTGACAAAGGGCGTTAGACTCCTATTAGCCACTTCAGCGTTCACATATTTCATGGAGATGTTGGATTGACGGAGCTACGATGAGAATGACCTGTGATACGCTGGCCTGAAAAACTGGAAGTGACGTTCCTTTTCCTGTACTATCACTCGCTCCAATCACATCATCTGCTCTAAGCGTTTCTCTGGAATTCCGCCTGGATGAATGGAAAAATGGGTTTTCACAGCCCTGCAAAAAGACCAAAAAAATTAATAAATCACAACATATTTACATACTTGTACATGGACACATGGACTAGTGCTGTGGTGCCTGAAGTTCCGAAACGGATTCTGGCGGATTCTAGAATCCAGAGTTCCAGCGGGATCCACTGATGGTGTGGAGAACCTTTCACTCGCAGAGTCTTCAACTCACATCTAGGAATGTAAAGCATCACAAATGCAAAAAAAAAAAAAATCCCCAAAAAAATTATAAAGAACGAAAATATTCTAAGAATGCCTATGTTAGCAAAACGATACAAAGCACGCAAGGGAGAGATGAAACTAATTAAATCTGTGTATATTGCTGAGATGATCATTTAAAAAACTTTTTAACGATAAGTAACTATAGCTACTTCTGCTGCTACCGAATATAAAGTAAATTATAACGGCAGTCGAATTAATGATGGGTAAGGGACGATAAGGATTTTTAAATGTGCGCAAAACGGGATTATACATTTATGATGGGTATTGTTCCGCAGATTTCCACCACAGTTGTTATGTTTTATCCTTCTTCCTGTTTCATTTTAATTTCACAATCTAAAAGAAAAAAGTAGTTTTGGAGTGCGCGGTTATCTTTTTCTGCTCATGAACAGATACTTTATTAATTCAAAATCCAGGCTGCAGACTTGCAGGTATCGTCGTCATCTAGCGGCACGGATGCACACAATCCATTATTTGTTTTAGCATTTTTTTTTTTTTTTTTTTATAGTCATAAAGTAACTTTTTTCCGATCGACAATTTCAAGAATTTTGCGCGAGTTCCAGTAGGATCGCGGGAGGACGAGGTTGGGGATACAGGAAAGCATTTATGCGCTGAAGTTAATTGATTGTGTATATTTATATTTGTAAATACGTATACACATTATTGCTTATGTACAAAACGTCTGTGGTACACTATCTTTGGCGAAGAAATCACTTTTCGTAATTGTGTACGGTTCTGTTGGTTTTCTTATGAATTACAATATTATTGATACTGTGATTCTTCGTTTTAATATTAGAATTTTTTTTTTTTTCTATCAATATGTTAAATGATATACACATAGCTGTACCTGACGGTAATGTGTGGAGGATGAACGTAATGAGCAATAGTCTAGAGCAGACTTGGGAAAGCGTTTGGAAACATAAGAGATGGATAGGAAAACAGCCTCCTCTATGGTGTGAATAAGATACAAATTTTATTATGATTTTTAGGCAAAAGAAAAAAAAATCAATAAAGAACATTTTATTTATATAATTTATGGACCAGATCTGAAGTTGTTGATAATTTGAATGCTATTGTTTCCACTTTTCCTATTTGAAGCACTCCCATGTTATGAGACAGAAATAGGAGACTCTAGTGTCTGTACTGCTGTATAAACCTCCATAATGGATACAATGATATCCCCCCCCCCCCCCCCAAACGCAATATATTGTACTATAAATATTTTTCCCTAACCAAAGTTTTCACTTTCCTACTGATTTTTTTTTTTTCTTACATCTCCAAATTACGTTTAGGTGAAGTATTTAAAAACTAGACAAATAGACAGCTTTTTATCTGTAATTGAAGATCTATTTGGTTGACGCTTGCAAGTAGTGACTTTTTCTTTCAATTCTGATTTCAATTCGATTTCTTTATAATTCACAGCTTGTTTCCTTCATTGTGTATGTGATGCACAGATAGGAAAAAAGTGTTTATGGTTCTTTTACAGTCTATTTTATACAGGTGATGTTTCATTCATTTTCATCAAGGGCTACGAAAAACACGCCACATGAAAACCAGAAACGATTGTTCACAGTTCAATGTGTGATTCGGTAGCAGGAGATCACAACGTGATCACAAATGCACCCATTCCAGCAAATACTCATGCATTATTCATTATTTTATCACTTTTGCTGCCATGCATCTGAGTTCATCACTTGCCATCGGACGCTCTAGTAGAGAAGCAAACTCCCAAACGCTTTCTTGATGGATGTAAAACCTGACGTGTTATTTGTAAACTTAATTCAGTGTTTCAGTGGGGTCTGGAAATGCCACACCATTTTGTAAATCCTGCAGTGTTTTCTTCGATGTTCGTAGTGAGTTAGATTTGAAGAAACTGATGATACAAAGCAAACTGAGCACTAAATCATCTAAAATGCCATCATTTCGCATCTTACTCTAACGTGTTCAAATGGACCTTAGTTTACTGCGACTGGTGAGTTTGTCTCTGCTCACTAGGAGAATGTGTTGCTTTGTTGGATCTGCGGTTGTCAAGTAGAAGGGGGCGTTATTCGGCGCAGCTTGATTTGTTCTCATTGCACTTTTTTTTTTCTTGCCACAAAGCAAACACCTCGAGCAGCAGGCCGACCGTTTGAGCTACACATATCTATAAATGTGCCCATCCCAGAAGTCTTGTATCCGACGGTCCCTCTAGAACCTCTACCTCTGTGATCAGTGAGACGTTTTTCGGGCATTTTAGGATTGGTAGTCACGTGACAAGCACACTTCACCACAGTCAGTGAGGTTTGGAGGCCAAACATTGTATATTTATTAGATATTGCCAACATGCATGTATTTTGTTCACCTTGTACGCTAAACACAAATCAACACATTTCTCAGGCCAGAAAAAAGCTTCCTTAAATGTCAGGCAAGTGGTACATTGAAAATAACATCTGTCCTGCTGCTGGGAAGAGAATCGTATGCCTGTGGCTGTTTTTCAGTGAATAGACATATCAGTCATGAAGGCTTTGGCTGTTCTGGGTAACTGTTTTGATATAATTTAGTCTAGAAGATACCATATAAAAATGCATAAATGCTTGACCAAAGCATTGCAAACATGTCTTGATACAGTCCTCAGTACTCAAGAGGGCACTAGAGTTCCCTTCAAATATCTGTGCCATTAAACCAGATGTTATTATTCCTGAAAAGGAAAATTGGCTGTGGAAGTTGCTTTTGTGGCAGCTAAATTCACTGTATTTACTTTCCAGTTGAGTAATACGCATTCCTATCTTTCTCTAGTGTGCATAAAATAAGTCTCAGTCCAGGTGCATAAAGTAAGGTCTCTTGCCTCTTGAGCTCTGTGTCTGCTTTAGTTCTCGTGATGGTTGTGATTCAGTTCGGTGACTCTTTGCTTTTGATTGCTTGTAAAGACTTGCTCAGTAAGATGCAATGAACACACAAGCTTGTCGACATGGAGTCACATTTTTACAGATGACAGAGCGAGACTATTATGTTATTTCCATGTAAGCATGTTTACTGGTACGGTTAGGTGCATCTGTGTGGTGGACGGTCGAAAGGTTGACGTTTTGACCCAGTGAAAGAGTCATTCATTTGATTTCTGCTTTTTATCCCCTGTTCTTTCATTGTAATACATTACCTGAGAGCTGTTATATCCAGGACCACTAGATCGTGTACATTTTACTTGTTTTCTTTCTCATTCTTTTTCTGCTTCTTTGTACCCTTTTATTTTGTGATTATACCACCAAATGTAAATGTTGTATAATATTGTGCGTGCCAATCCCCTTCTCTGAGACTGACTCATAACAAGTGCCAATTGTTGTCCAAATCACTTGCAGACCGTGAAATTAGAAACGGTCCCCTTTTAAAAATGAGTACAACACTAAAGAAGAAAGTAAATGAATTTACTTTGTATTTAAGTTAGAAGATAAACTGCTGTTTTTCCTCTTTTGTGTGTGTGAAAGGAATTGTAATCATTAAAGCATGTGCTCTTTGTCCAGCCGAGAGTTTTGGGCTCAGACAAGCAACAAAATCTTTGAGACGAGGAAATACATTTTACCACATTCTCGCCATATTTTATTGTTGTTTTTATTTGTATTTGTTTCATTTCAACCACTGTTGCCTGAACCTCATTCAAACATGGAAATGATTTTCATAACCGCCTTCTAAAAAAAAAAAAAATTATAAAGTATCTGTTTTAAATTTAAATAAATTTATTCCTATACTTGCTGATGGTCTTGTAACGTGTTTTCTTTTAAATGCTGAAGTGTTTAAATCCTACAGATTGCTGCTTTTCAGATGTCTCGAATTAAAGTCATTTAATTTTGTTTTATCTGACACTATTATTTCAGCACATGAAGTCTCTCATGGCCTTTATTTTTAAATTGTTTGCCAAATATGTTTTAATTTTTATCCAGTACAGAGCTTGCATAAAATGTCTAAAATATCTAAAACTTAAAAACAAATGGTGATGTAATATTATCCTGGAAGTCGTCTTCAGCACACACCTTTAATAATCTCTGCTCTTAGAGGTAAAGTTATTAATAAATCACGTTCACTACAGTGGAAATACTCCCATGGGTGCAGTTGCCAGTGTTGCAGGATGGAGTCGCTGTACATTGACCGGGAACAAAAGCAATTCCAACACCTTCCACCAACAAAACACACTTCCGGCCACTGTCATTTCATCCATTTGACGTCTTAAAATGGGCCTCCTGAGCGCCACCTTAAATCCTGCATGCGAATGTACCAAGGGACGAATCCTACTACGATAAAGGATTGTCTCATGAATATTAATGACGCAACGTGGCGTTCTCCTGGTGCGCCTTTCGGATTGTCTGTAGAAAATTATTTCAACGGTACCAAAACAAGTCTTCCAAGTACACATTCTTACAATGAACAAAAAGCAATAATAGTATATAATTACACATACATTTACTTTAAAACACTAATTTATTTTGAGATGTGTCTGTGTGTACTTTTATTTTTATGATTTGTATGACAATAAATATATATTTGTGTTGTCAAAAAAGTGCAAAATAACACAATAAAGCGAAATCTCATCCCTCGCAGGTCATTACATTAAATAATAAATTCTATATTAAGCAAGTAACTAAATATATTAATACGTAAACATACGCTCCGGAAGGTAAGCTGGCAACGCGCACACGGCGTAATTAATATTCATGAGTAAAGCCGTTCCTGTAGTAGATTCTGTAATTTAGCGTGTCGCATCAAGAGTCCTGAAGCGGCGGAAGAGGCATGATTTTCCAAGCGCAGTCTTCTCTTTAACCGCGCATAGACAGACACACGCACGACTAGCGAACACACGACTAGATTGAAACGTTTTTCCTCGTTTTCAAACGCATTTTGTTCATTTTCTGCTATATAAACTTCTCTGTTAGCTTTAGCCAGGTAGCTTGCATCTGGAAATTGGACAAGTATGATCAGCCTGGCGGTGGATTAATCGGCCTATTGTAACAGAAGATTCATTTTTCTCATGTGAAACCGCGATGTCACACAGTGTAGTAAAGATTGATTGTTGTTTGTGTTGTTCCAAAGGCGCTGTCTGAAGTTTATGTAACGTTACGTTAGGTTTGTAAAGCTGAACAAAACCCAGGAAAACTGGAGATCACAGCCAGGAAATATCTTCAGGAGAGCAGACTAAAGCCCTTTCTGCCTTCAGACTCATCAGTTTAGAGCAAACAAAGAGGATATCCGTCCAAAGCCTTTTCATTCCATCTGCAGAAAGAGAATAAAGCAAAAAAAAAAAAAAAAACAGGCTGATATGATGTTTCCACAAGCCAGGCACTCGGTAAGCGTCTCATTCTCCTTCATTCATGACACACAGCTGGTGATGTGGACATTTAATCACTTAAACCAACACAAAAGTAAAAAAAAATATTTCTATAATGTTTTTTGTTGTTGTTTTTTTTTGTTGTTGTTTTTTACAAAAACCATGGGAATACTGTGTTTTTAAAAATGGAATAGTGTTAAAACCATGGCAATACCTTTGTTTTTAGATGCACCCCCTTACAAAAATGTACTTTGGCAGTAGCATTGTACAGTGATTGTATCAGATGTTACTTTGATATGTATCTGTTTATATATGAGTCAAGCTTTTTGTTTTATTCTTTGAAATATGTCGGGGTTGCATATAAATACCATGCTATTTGAATATGCTAATGATTCAGTATCATGGTATTACAATTAGTACTTCAACAGTATGTTGTACCAGAAATGGTAATAACAATTTTATATATATTTAATAAACTCCTGTGATGCACTAGATATAATAATAATGTTAAACTGTTTATATATATATATATATATATATATATATATATATATATATGTATATGTATATGTATGTATATATGTGTGTGTGTGTTTATAAGCTTTGTTATTTACATTGTAACATTATTATAATCTCTGGTGCATCACATGAGTTTGTCATGAATCACCATTGTACACCATTGTGTGTGTGTGTGTGTGTGTGTATATATATATATATATATATATATATATATATATATATATATATATATATATATATATATATGGTCACACTTTATTTTAAGGTCCAATTCTCACTATTAACTAACCATTAACTATGACTTTTGCCTCAATTAACTCCTAATTTGCTGCTTATTCATAGTTTATAAGGTAGTTGTTGTTAAGTTTAGGGTATTGGGTAAGAGTATAGATGTCTTGCATTATATGTACTTTATAAGCACTAATAAACAGCCAATATGTTAATAATAGTCATGCTAATAGGCAAGTAGTTATTAGTGAGAATTGGACCCTATACTAAATTGTTACCATATATATATACATATATATTAGTTTTTGGTGGAAGTGCCTAGAGTTACATAAATCATATTATTTGAATGCACTGTAAAAATGAGCCTCAGAAAGCATCGATTTACCAATATTTATCAGTGTTTTATTAATTCCACTGGAATATGTTAAGATTTTAGCATCTAAATTTGCTTCAGAGTTCACCTCAGCGAAATATTAGAAGACTCTAAATCTCTAAATATTAATTTATTGCAATCATTGCATTTGCCTCTTAATATGTTTCTTTCTTTGTTCTCTGGCTAATTTTCTTCCACATGTTTGGTCTTTATCTCATGACTCCGATATCAGGTTTGCAGGTAACATGTCTAAATGAAAGCGTTTCTGATTGTTTTCTGGTTCAGGTTGGGTTGGAGTAGCTTGTTTGCACACCAGTTGCCTGGTTCCCTCCCTGTAGAGGCTTAATTGTGTCGTTTCCATGAATTGTTCCTGTGCACACAGTGGGCAGCTTGTGTTAATGAGTCCCCAGTCATTATTTTGTTTGCATTCAAGCCTAATTGCTTTTTTTTTTCTTTTTTCTTTTTTTATACATGTGCACACAGACGTATGTGAACACAAACACAGGGACGCTAAATGAAAACCTCACGAGTGGATGGATTTGGGGTGTCTCTAATTGAGGCCCTTTTGTTAATTCAGAGTGGAGATTTAGGAGAACATTTCGGTCTTCAGCTTGGGATGTGTGTGTCTGAGACTTGAACCCATGAATCTGAAATCTGAGTTTGAGAAACATCCTGAAACAAGTCCTGCATTTAATATTTGACTTTGTAGTTTGTTAATGATAGTGTTCCCTGTTAGTATTGGTTTAGCCTTATAGATTCATTAAGTGATACTTAAAGGGTTAGTTCACCCAGATAGCAAAATTATGTAATTAATAACTTACCCTCATGTTGTTCCAAACCCGTAAGACCTCCGTTTATCTTTGGAACACAGTTTAAGATATTTTAGATTTAGTCCGAGAGCTCTCAGTCCCTCCATTGAAGCTGTGTGTACGGTCTACTGTCCATGTCCAGAAAGGTAAGAAAAACATCATCAAAGTAGTCCATGTGACATCAGAGGGTCAGTTAGAATATTTTGAAGCATCGAAAATACATTTTGGTCCAAAAATAGCAAAAACTACGACTTTATTCAGCATTGTCTTCTCTTCCGGGTCTGTTGTGAGAGAGAGTTCAAAACAAAGCAGCTGGATATCCGGTTCACGAACGAATCAGTCAGTTCACCAAATCGAACTGAATCGTTTTAAACGGTTCGCATCTCTAATACGCATTAATCCACAAATGACTTAAGCTGTTAACTTTTTTAATGTGGCTGACATTCCCTCTGAGTTCAAACAAACCAATATCCCGGAGTAATTCATTTACTCAAACAGTACACTGACTGAACTGCTGTGAAAAGAGAACTGAAGATGAACACCGAGCCGAGCCAGATAACGAACAAAAGACTGACTCGTTCACGAGTCAAGAACCGGTTGAAGAAAACGGTTCACCTGTTCTTTTGCGCTCGACGTACTGGTGTCATTTGCGATGATTGCCCTTGATTCAAGCCTTTGGTTTACCCGCGCTCATAACATTAGCACAGAATCAGTTCAGAATCAATCACCAAAAGAATCAGTTCGGTTCAGGCGCTCTGTGTGTCAGTCTGCTTCACACTGAATCACACATGCGCAGTATCATCAGCTCCTCGATTCTTCTTATCTGATTCGGCTCGGTGTTCATCTTCAGTTCTCTCTTCACAGCAGTTCAGTCAGTGTACTGTTTGAGTAAATGAATTACTCCGGGATATTGGTTTGTTTGAACTCAGAGGAAGTGTCAGTCACATTAAAAAAGTTAACATCTTAAGTCATTTGTGGATTAATGCGTATTAGAGATGCGAACCGTTTAAAACGATTCAGTTCGATTTGGTGAACTGAATGATTCGTTCGCGAACCGGATATCCAGACTGCTTTGTTTTGAACTCTCTCTCACAACAGACATGGAAGAGAAGACAATGCTGAATAAAGTCGTAGTATTTGCTATTTTTGGACCAAAATGTATTTTCGATGCTTCAAAATATTCTAACTGACCCTCTGATGTCACATGGACTACTTTGATGATGTTTTTCTTACCTTTCTGGACATGGACAGTAGACCGTACACACAGCTTCAATGGAGGGACTGAGAGCTCTTGGACTAAATCTAAAATATCTTAAACTGTGTTCCAAAGATAAACGGAGGTCTTACGGGTTTGGAACAACATGAGGGTAAGTTATTAATTACATAATTTTGCTATCTGGGTGAACTAACCCTTTAAAACCATAACATGCTCAAACCAAAAAAAAGCGCTATATAAATGCAGTCCATTTACCTTTTAAATTTAAATAATTAAATATAACCCGTATTTTTAATACATAATATATTCTTAAATGTATAATATCAGTCTAAATGTCAAAATCTGTAATGTCAGTTTATTTAGTTTGTAGAGAGTTCTGATTTAAACCTATTTGGATTGTTTTCCAAAGTATGCCAGTAACATTACTTGAAGACTTTTTGTTGTTGTTGTTGACCAGGCTCTGGTGTCAAAAAAGAACAGATTAATACCTCAAGAGCAAAAAAAGACCATGTTAAAGTCGTTATTTTGACATGTCTTACTGCCGCTGATGAATTCTTAAGTACACTGAACAAACTTTGATCTTAAACCTCTGAGATTTCAGCAGAAGGGAATCAGCCGGATTTACTGCGGGATCCCAAATCTTGGATTAGGAGTTACAGCCGACTCCTCCGTTTAATCTTAGCCTCAAAGATGTACTGTGTTCTTTGGAATTCAGGATCAGTTTGTCTTATCAATCCTCTGAAGTTACTTAAAAACAGACGTTTGGTCGATGGATTTAATAACTTGTTGTGGGACAAATCCTTCACAGGACTAATATTTGGCTGTAAACAGTGGCGCTTGTGTTCACAGTCATTTGAGAATGATTTATTTTCTAAATGTAGTTCTGAATGAAGTGTTTGATAAACCATTACTCTTAATCCAATTGCTGGTCCTTTTCGGCTTGTTTGTGGTCATCATTCAGGTCCAGTGGATTATGGGTAGGGATTACTGCTTCAGATGGGTTTGGTGACAGTAAACAGCTCTTCGTCAGATTGTGTTGACCATCATCTTCCTCTCTCCATCTGAACTCTTCAACTCATTGGAGATGATGGACGAAAACAGACTCCATTTCTCTGAATTCAGCAGCCGTCTTCTGCTGAGAATTTTTTTTTGTTTTGGTCATTGTTTTGTGTTCCTTCCTTTTTTTTCTTTTTCGTAAAGTCATAAAAATTAATGTTCCAAGTAGAACCAGCGTTTGCTCCTGCTTGCTTGTGGTTATGAGCCAAAGCAAAGTACTTCGAGATTACTTCATCGAGGACCATCTGAACTCCATAAACACAGAAGCATTTATTCTCTAGTGCTTTAGAAAATAGTCTACGTACAGTACCAGTGCTTTAAAGAAGTCAGAAACCAAAACACTGATCTGAAGAATTTCTAACCAATCGTCAAGAGCTTTAGAAGGATCCAAAGAACCATATAACATCTCAACATCACATGTTTGTATGAATATCTATTATTAGTGTGATGATTCATCAGGAAGTTCTCAGAAAGGCTGATTGTAGGTCAATCGTCAATTTCTGGGAAATGAGTGATTCGTGTTCTTTCTGCTTGTTCTTGTGATGGTATAACTGAGCCACTAGCCATGTGATTTCTGTTCTCCACACATGTTGTGATGTCACAGCATGATCTGTATATTTCACTTCAGAATTCTGAAACCAGGATGCCAGCTGTTAGTGTTTAGCAGGAATGTGTGTGTGTGTGTGTGTGTGTGTGTGTGTGTGTTTCAGTCCCATATCAGTCATATCTCTCTCTCATCACATGTCCTTGTGTAGTGGTGTTTGCTAAGGTTAGCAGCACTGTTATTATTGGTCATACTACACAAGTTAATGATTTGAACTAGGGCAGCATGATTCTGGTATCATGTGAAGGCAGCATTAGTGAAAACAGACAGAGACAATGATAGCTTTAGCAACATTAGATTTCCAGAGAGCCAAGAAACTCTTTTGGAAAATCAAATATGATGCGTGATGCTCACTTTGTCTGGACGTTCGCACACAAAGCATCGGTATCGATCCCTCTTTCAGAAGCAACCTTTGCACAACTCCAGCACTGAAAGGACTCTTGTTTGAGAGGCTTTCCGGCATAAAATGATTAGCACAAACATAGTACTTTTTAATTTTTTTGCTCTGGGACATTTCCTTCGAAAATGAAATGTAACCACTGTGTCCTCAGCGGTGTTTAGAGACTCGTATGTTCATTGCATCCCAACACACGACACTTATAATGCCTCTCTGGACTGCTGCTTCTCACTCGGGCCTGTGTCACGGGTTTGTCTAGAGTTCTGGCTTCATGGTTAGTTTTCTATTTATCTATGATTTTTGCATTCTAAACTATTATGACTTCTTGTAGAGATTTCTTTTGACTTGGACCAGCACACGATACTCTAAAAAATGCATAGCAACTTGCAATCACATTGTATCACCCTGGCAACCAACCAGAACACTGTAACAGCCTCTTGGCAATGTGCCGTTAACAGTCAGAACACTAACAACTGCATAGCAACTTCATGGCAATGCCTTGGCAACCACCCTCATCATAGTGGCAGTGAGCTTTTTGTTTAACAAGCAAAAACTCTAAATTTTATTTCAAAATTGAATCCATTTTTAAATGTTTTTCCCTTGTGTTTCTTTTGAGCATGATACTCTGTCTCTCTCTCACACACACACACACACACACACAGAGAGCAGTCTGGGTTCATTATGTGTGTATTGTGTTGTGAGGGTGGACAGGGCTCTGGAAGACATTATTAAGGACAACTGAATTAACAAGACCCCCTCTCACTACAACACCCCCAACAGAGAGAAAGGTTAATCCCTCCAGCACGCGCGCACACACACACACACACACACACACACACACGCTTTCATATTCTCTGAAATAATCACACACACACACACATACACTTGTCTGTTATCTGTGTGTACAGCTACCGCCAACACACTACACCTCGCCGCTGCTGCAGATGTGTAAGTGAACCGCTGAAAGATCAGTCACACTGTGAAACCACACACACATTTATTTATATATATATATATATGTGTATGTATGAATATCTGTATGCTTTCACACATGAGCTTGAGTGTAATTGTTGGGCGGTTTTTGTCTGTGGGGTTCAGCTCCCCCCTGAAACATCTCACTTCCTTTGCTACTATAACACACACACACACACTAGCAGCAATTTCGGAGACAAAAAAAGCAGATAAGAGCCTGAGGGCTGTAAGTGTGTGTGTGTGTGTGTGTGTGTGTGTGTGTGTGTGTGTGTGTGTGTGTGAAGCAGATGTCTGGGTCACTCAGCCCAAAGTCCCTCATTAGCATCACAAAGGGTGCAACAGCAGAGCCTTTAGCCCTGCCAGCCACCAGAGGAGAGAAAGATTTGATTTACTTTTTACTTTTTTTTCTTCTTTTTTCATTATTCTATATGCTTTTTGTTTCCATTATTATTTTTTCAGTTCCAGTCTATAGAAGCTTCAATTAATTAATATTTTTATTTGTTTTTATATTTTATATTATTTATTTTCTGTTTTATGATAGATGCTTTTTTTATTTAATTTTAATAAAGTAATATTTAATTAATATTTTATTTTTATATTCCAATTCCATTTTAATCTAGATACTTTGTTTTAGTATTTTTTTTTGTTCTAGGGTCTTTCTTTTTTTTTCATTTTTATTTGTTTAATTTTTAAAGCTTTTTATATTTTTATTTGATTTGTAAACTTATTCATTTTTATAATAAAAAAAAATGGAGTACATTTAAGAACATATGATGTTTGCTTGTGTGAAACTCACAGTGCTATTTTACATTTTTAACGCTAAGAGTCCATTTCAGGATTGTGTTTTTTTTAGTCTGCAAGAAGTTGCAGATCTTGTAGTGTTGTAGTGTTCAGCACTATTCGCAGATGCTACAGCAGTTTTTGTGCAAGCAAAAGAAAGCAAGGCGTTGTGAAGCTCAAGCAAAGAAAAAAAATCTTATTTGTCTTTTGCAATTGTTCTGTGCAAATTAGTGTAAAAACGATTAATTGCACAACAACAAAACCGAAAACGGAGTCTTTGAGTCTGTGACCTTCTGTCATGTAGCGTGTGCTTGGCTAAAGGTGTTCTGACTAAGGTTTAGTGTTGTAATGTCATGCTAATAAAGCATAATAACACTGAGAGGGACGCTGAAGGAGGAGGAACAGCCCCATGTGTTCAGCGCTCACAGGTGTTGCTGCTGTTTCTCCTTCTCTAATTGATTTCTAATAGCAGGGATAGACTAGAGGGATTTACTGAAACACTCTCTCTCTCTCTCTCTCACACACACACACACACGTCTCTCCTGCCCCTGGAGACACTATCATCTACTGGAAGAGAGACATGACGGGATGGAATGTGAGGGAGGAGATGAGAAAAGTGCTTCAGTTAAAAACTTAAACCTTTTCAGTGTCTTTTCATGAAACGGATAGTTCTGCTTATAAAGAGATTGTAAAATGAAAAAAACAAACAAACATGCATTTTAACTGAATTCTGCATATAAGTCTAAAGGTCAATAATATTACCCAAAGTTAGGTGAATTAACCTTTATTTTTTATTTTATCTGGATAGAAGTCACAAAGAACAGCTTGGAATAGGATAAGAAGTATGAACAGAAGTATTTACATTTACATTCATTTTACGTTTTCATTTAGACACTTTTATCCGAGGCATTTTTTCCATATGCTTTTTTTTTTTTCATTTAAATGTAATTTATAAATATATGTATATAAAATATTTTTGTTTAGTTCTTAATACACACAGTTGGCATCATTCAAGAAAATAGAAAATAATTGAACCTGCATTGTAAAAATGTTAATTCACAAGACATGCACATTGACAAATGATTCTGCAGAGCTGGGGGGTGTAAAGCAAGCATTCCCTGCGGAGATGTTTTTATTCAGTCTGTGTTTTTCTCCTCTGAGGGGGCCAATTGTGTTTAAACACACACACATCCAGCAGTATCTGTATATCTGCTTTCAGATGGCTGTGTGACCATAAAGCACACTGAACACAGATGCGTATCCCGTTTCTCTCTTTGTAATGTGTGATGGTTTTTTGTTGTTCCTGTCTGTCTGGTCTTAAAGTTCACAAGTCAGTGACCTCTGGAAAAGCAGGTCGGAGGTGAAAAGCCAATGGCCCTTCTTTTCTATTTGCACGAAGCTTTAATTTCAGCCTGACCTGAGCAGCTGACCTCAAACGTGCGATGCAATCACTGGCCCTGTTATGGCGTTCAGCAGAATTGTTTTAGCCTGTTTGCATCAATGAAACATTTTTATAACTCTGAGCAAAAGGATTTTTATCATAGCTGGGGTTTGCTTTTTTGCAAATGCAAACATTTTGTGCATTTGCATCAGTTTAAGTTAAATTTAGCTTGCTAACCACAGAGGAAGAGTCTTACCATTTGAATATCTTTTCTGGTTCATTGTGTTAATCAACCCCTAGGTTATTCATCAGGACATTTAGAGGTGTTTTGACTCCAATCTCTCATCTGTTGTCTTTGTTTTTCAGGCTTCGTCTCAATCGACACAGTCACTCAAATTCACCACGTCAGACTCTTGTGATCGCATCAAAGATGAATTTCAGTTCCTGCAGGCCCAGTATCACAGGTATACCAAACACATGTACAATACTGTTCAAAAGTTTCAAAAGTATGTTTTTTTTTTTGTTTTTTTAATCAGTGAATGTTTATTCAGCAAGGATGCATTAAATAGATCAAAAGTGTCCTTAAAGACATTTAAAATGTTTCAGAAGTTTCTATTTCAAATAAATGCTCATTTGAACTTCTTATTCATCAAAGAATCCTAAAAAAATGTATCACCATTTAAAAAAAGAAAAGTTGAAGCAGTGCAACTCTTTTCAACATTTATAATAAATCGAAATGTTTACTGAGCAGCAAATCAGCATATTAGATTGATTTCTGAAGGATCATGTGACACTGAAGACTGGAGTAGGGATGCTGAAAATTCAGCTTTGCATCACAGGAATAAAATCCATTTTAAAATATATTAAAATAGAAAATAGTTTTTTTTTAAATGAAGTAATATTTCACAATTTTTTTTATCACATATATGCAGACTTGATGAGCAGAAGATACTTTTTACATTAAAAAAACATTAACCAGGAGCATAGTTAATCCATTCATACAAACACAGTTAGTTGAACCCTAAGAAGCACACTTTCACTCTACACCCTAAAAACACCCTGTCCTATTCCTCTGTGGGACATCAAATAGTGTGAACACAGCCCCACCCGGAAAACCTTTCTGTCATCATCTGTCAGCACCAGAGATAAGAGCGATCGTTGAGGCCATCCGGACGGAGGAAGGAAGAGAGAAATGGAGAAGGATAAACAGTCGAACATGATGATGTCTTTAAGATCATTCAGAACACACTGCAGTGCTTTTGGTGTTTGATCCATTTAGACTTGGCTGAATATTCATGCTCAGCATCGATAGGCTGTAACTCTGCTCAGCTGTTTAATAACGAATCATGGCCACTTCGTCTGACAGCTCCATGTCACACAAGTAATGCTAATTAATGAGGAACTATTCTGTGGAGCTGCTTGTGATTGCATAATATTGTTCTTATTATTGCTTTAGTGATTAAAGACCTCATAAAATGGCCTGACAGATGCAGTTTTCTCTCTTGTTGATTGCATCAGGATGGGCTGATTCTAAAACGAGTCATTAGTTTTAAGTAGTCAGTCGGCTTTAGTTTACATCTCAGTCATAAAGCATGATTTACTACTTGCTAGTCAGTGGCAGGTGGTGTTGGGGGAGGGACGTTCACATTCTAGAGTGCATTTGTACATTTTTATGTCCAAAATTAGAACATAAACCAGTTTCCAAGCATAGAAAGAATTCTAATATTTAAATGCATAAACAACAAAGTTTATTTTGTCAACTTTTAGGAGTACATTAGCATATAGATGACATCAAAGCTAATTGATGTTCACTAATGCCAGATTATAATTTCATAGTGCTTAATCGTAGATATATAGTACTGTATTCTATTTTTAAGGATTTTTATTCAGTAAGGATGCATTAAATTGATTGAAAAATTCAATTTTCAAAGCAGTAGTAAATCTGCACATTAGAATGATTTCTGAAGATCATGTGACACTGAAGACTGGAGGAATGATGCTGAAAATTCAGATGCGCATCACAGAAATAAATTATATTTTACAATAGATTGGAAAATAAAAACAGTTATTTTAAACTGTAATATTTCATATTTTTCACTGTGTTTTGGATCAAATAAATGCAGCCTTGGTGAGCACAAGATACTTAAAAAAATTAAAAAAATAAAAATCTTGCCAGCCCCAAAATTTTAAATGGTAATGTACATGTAACACAAACTATTTAATATAGAAAGTTGAATATGAAGGAGAAAATTATACATTCTTTTGTTATTGCATTCTTCTAAAGACATGGCCAGCCAATCACAAGCTTTCATCAGTCTGTCCAGACAGGAAACTGGTTGTCATGGTGATAGAATGGTGCAGAATTCTTCTTCTTTTTTTTTTTACTTTGAGAGTGTGAGAGAGAGAAAGTGAGGTGAAGTGCAGCTGACAGCCTCAATGAAGTGTGTGTGTGTGTGTGTTTTAGGTTGAAATGTAAATCTTGAAGCTGTCATATACAGGCGGTGTCATTCAAACCCTGGGAACTTCTCCACGTTTCCATTACTTAAAGAAGCATCATGTAACTTAATTTGCAAGATGAGTAATGCATCTCATGCGGCCTTGTATTTTTCAGTCTGAAGTTGGAATGTGATAAACTGGCGAGTGAGAAATCTGAAATGCAGCGTCATTACATAATGGTGAGTAATGCATGCATTTTTTATCAGTTATACACAGATCATATGGAAGCTGTTCCCACCACAGTATAAAAAATAATAATTGCAACTTTTTTATTGCACAATTCCTGCTTGGAAGGGATATAAACTCTTAATACTGAGAAGAAATGTCTGAATTGTGAATTGAGTTTTGTTTTGGCTTTAGTTCTTATAAAAGTAAGTTGTTCTTATTTTTCATGTGATTTGAATGTTTTTTTCTTTTTTGATTTTGCCTGTAACCCTGTGGGCGTCTGCAGTAATTCATACACAAGTGTCTCATTGATCAGTTGTATGATGAGTTGTAAGTGTGCACAAGTGTATTGACGTCTTGCTGACGGATCGATGTGCATGTGTGTCTGTAACAGCTGTGTCTGAGTGGGATCGCTGCTTTAGCCCAGAGCAAAGCTCCTTACCATGAGCCCAAATCACAGTCGGGTCAGGGTCGGCTCGTTCTGAAGTTTCAAGAAAACTGATTTTTGTAGCAAATGTCCCAAAATGTGAATGGTTAAATGTGCAGCTATCATGTTATCTGTTGCTGAAAATGTAAATATACAATGAAAATAGTGAGATATTACTACCATTTTAAAATAACTGTTCTCTATTTGAATATATTTAGAAGTGTGATTTCTCTTGCCTCTTTTGTCTTCTCTTTCCTGTTCCTCTGACTGCAGTATTATGAGATGTCATACGGACTCAACATTGAAATGCACAAGCAGGTGAGAATCTGAATGTTGTACCAGAATCTACACTTTTTGCATATTTTCTGCATTAAATGTGGGGTAAAGTTATTAAGTACTATTCTATATTTCAAAATATTTAAGAATTAAATATGGCAGGAGGATATGTCAGTCTTTAGATTGATAGTTGTGTAAAATCAGCAGTTTCCTTTAAACCATAAGTCTATTTATATGGTTTATACACATGCAGCTTCCTAGATTCAGTAGCATCTTTTATAAAACACGGTTGGTCAGCATGCATTATCATGACTGACTGTGGTGTTCATGTGTTTCTGTGCAACATCAGCAGCCTGTAACGCATCCCCAGCTGCCTTATTAATGGATGTAAACCCATGAGATGTGCTTGTGTTCTGTCCACAGGCAGAGATTGTGAAGAGATTGAATGGAATCTGTGCTCAGGTGTTGCCTTACCTGTCTCAAGAGGTCAGACTGTGTGATTTATTTATGACATATTCTCTATAATTACCCTCAGCTTCATAAGTGACATATATGTGCTGCTGCTTTGTGTCATTGGTTGCTTTTATGGACCAAAGAGGCCTTTTTTCATTGTTCCTTTTACCTGAAGAGATTTAATGCAAGCTGAGATAAGTGTGTGTGTGTGTGTGTGTGTGTGTGTGTGTGTGTGTGTGAGTAGCACCAGCAGCAGGTCCTGGGAGCGATTGAGCGAGCCAAACAGGTCACCCCTCCTGAGATGAACTCAATTATTCGGGTACGGACATCACCATGGTCAACTTTGTGTTATTGTGTAGGGCCTAAAAATATATATTTAAATTTCCATTTATATTATTTGAGCGATGATGACACGAGCATATCTTTCAATCATAGATTTATGTTTCAAACAAAAGGCAAGGCAAGGCAAAATAATAGCGAAAACGGTGACAAAATAAACGGCAACATAAAAAGTAAATTAAAATTGTTATATTCTTATCAGTAAGTCTGGTAAATGCAAAGTAATCAGAGTATATTTATTCTGCAAAATAGTCTGTCATATCAGAATAATTAAATGTACAGTAATGTGGCTTTGTCATTAAGTCATTTGTGGCTAAGTCAAGTCACATGAAAGTTGTACGTGATCTCTCTCTAACCTCCATGGATGTTTGTCTGTGTAAACGCAGCAGCAGCTTCAGGTTCACCAGCTCTCTCAGCTTCAGGGTTTGGCGTTACCCATGACCCATCTGCCCCTGGGCCTGACTCAGCACTCCCTGCCCGCCGTCACCTCCAACTCCGGCCTCCTGTCACTGTCCAGCATCCTCGCATCACACGCGCACCTGGCCAAGGAGGACAAGAGCTTCCGCGACGGGGCCGACGGCCACCGCGACGAGGACGCGGACAAATCCGACTAGCCTTCATTGAGACAGTTTGATTCTGTCATGACGGGGTGCAGAAAGAGAGGAGGAGGGATTGTCTCCGAGGATTGGGTCTGATTCACTCTCTCTCTCTCTCTCTGTCTGTTCACTCTGCAAATCTTTATTCGGTAATTTTGTTTGACTTAATTTTTGTTTTTTAATTAGTGATGTTTGCTAAGGCTCTAGAACTATTGCTCATACTTGGGGTTAGTGATTTGAACAAACCCCTAACCCTGAGTATTAAACATCAGCATGTCACATACCTCAAATTGTGTGTCTTGTTGAGGAGAGCGGTATTATTACTGTAAGTTTGACTTCTGATTTTTCTTGGCAGTCAATAAAATGGATGGAAAAATTCCATAGATATTGACAGAGAGACCCAAACCATATCCAGAGACCTGAATATAATAGTGTTCATGATGCATCATCCAATGCTCTAGCAACAACCTAGTAACTGTATAACGGCCCTGGCCACTATTCTAAACACACATGCACAAACAACCACTTCAAACAACTTGACAAGAGCACATCAGCACCCTAGCAACTAATCAAAGTCCAAGTCTTTGCATAGTGCATTAACAACTCTTCAGAACACTGTAGCAACCACAAAGTGAGACCCTAGCAACCACATAGCAACACCCTAGCAACTGCAAAACTGCCCTGGCAACTACTCCAAACACAAATGTTCAAACAACCACAACGAGTGATGCTTTGGCAATTAACCAGATTGGCCTGGTAGCACTCTGGCAACAGTAGCATTAATAATGTTATAAATGTTTAGAGCATTTTTAATATAAATAAGCACCAGTTAAGCTGCGATACCAAACAGGACCAGAGGAAGACTTCTAAACCTGCTTCCTTAACCTGACTGTACATCTACTATACGGATCCATTGAGAATAACCAAACCACTGACCGACGCACAATCTGAAACAGCGTTTTCATTATAAAACACTCAAAACATTCTAAACATCTAAAACACGCATACACCTTGGCAACTATCCAGAAAGGCCTAGCAACCATCTCGTAACATCCTAGCAACTGCATATCCACCCTGGCAACCACCTCAAACACAGCAGTGCACAAAACAACCAATTAGAACAACTTCCAAATAACAACGGCATCAACCAATCCAAATGCCCTAGCGTTTGCATAGCAATGCATCATTCATAACACTTAAACAACCAAAATGTTTTGTTAGTGGCATAGCAACATGCTAAAACAATAGAACACCCTAGCAACCATACCAATGCCTTGGCAACCACCTGAAACAGCCGAGCACTTGATTGTGATGTTGTTGTGTGTGTTTGAGTTGGCCGGTCAGTGTTCGGTTTATGTCAGATAAGCCTGCAGTCCATTTCTCTGTTAGCTACTGTTCAATATATTTCAACATATTCTATTCTGGGCATATCTAGTTAAGGGTTTTAACACTAGTGAACCTTTCGCAGAATTATTTCTAGTGTTTTACATAAAAAGGTGACACACTATCTATATTGGCCAAGCATCTGTGTAGGAAAGTGACAGGCCCCAGAACACACAGAGATATTCCCAGTTCAGAGCCACATCCTGGAATCTTTTCTGTGTCATCCTGGCTTGCAGTGAATGTGGTTTCATGTGAGTCCAGCAGGTGGCAGCCACTGAGTGTGTGCTGAAGGATTGGTGCAGATGTATTGCGTTATTTGAAATGGCATACTATCATACTACTACAACAGCAGTGGTTTTCAGTACATTTCTTTAGGTCTCTATTTCAAGGTCTTGAACCTTTGATGTGTTTTTAGCTTTTTGGTTGATAGTAACTATTAATGACTAAAATGATGTTATTAGTGGCTATAAAGCATTTCAAGTTAAATATAAATATTAAAATAATTAAACTTTAAACTAGAATGCAAAAAAAAAATCTAGATTTAAGACTGAAATGTATTTCTTATATAATAATAAAAATACAGTAATGAAATGCTTGTATTTTTCAGCTCAATAACTATTGTTTAAATGAAGTTATTGAAATTTCTAAAATCATACTTCACAATAAGGTCTCGTTTGTTAACATTAGTTAATGCATTAACTACCACGAACTAAATATGAACGATGGATTTTTAACACTCTTATTAACCTTTGATAATGTTCATGTTAGTTTAAGTTAACAGATAGAACTTTTGATTTGAATAATTTATCCGTAAATGTTTTTTTAAGATTAATAAATTCTGTAGAAGTATTGTTCATTTCGACTAATATAGTTAACAAATTAAACCTTATTGTAAAGCATTACCAGTATATCAGTGCTCACAATTTTTCTTAATAAAAAAGTAGCTGTCATAATTTAAGGCAGTTTAATGAATCTAACTGTGATTTGCAGAATAACCTTTTTTTTTTTTTTTTTTTACATGGACACTACTTGCTGAATTAAACCTGCAAAATGACGAGCTCATCCCAATGCAGCACACAGTAATTAGTATGCTAGTATTCCAGGCTGTTTTAAAGACAAGACTACCTAAGGTTGTACATAGGCACTGGTGCATTGTGGGTATTTTATGATTGTGCATTCCTGGACATTTATTTCTTGTATGTGTCTAGGGAGTATTAGTTTGTCCCATGATGCTTTTGTATTTTCAGTTTTTCATTACAGCAGTGCTGATTGATGTATGCTTAGAAACGCTCACCGTTGAGCCCTTGGTTTCTTATGTTAATCTCTAAATTAAGTTTTCTGACTTTTATTCTTTAGGTGTTTTTGCTTGATTTCAAAAACTGTCTGCCGATTTATATACATCATGTATAAATATATCAATATACATTTAATTTTGTAAACAACTTTGTATGTATAAAGCTATGTTTATGGTGTATGTGGCCCAGGCTATACAGAAATCTGATCATTTAGTCGTCAAATCGAACATTTCCGCTCTGCTTTGTTTAGTTGTGCATAGCACTGGCTGGTCTCGACTAGTTCTAGTTGTTAAAGGGTAAATGATTTGTTCAGTGGTTCTGACTTGGTCTCAATCTCATGAACATCAGCTGAAAAAGCGTTCTGTAAATCCACTGACACGAGCGATTCCTGAAGCCTCCCTCTTCGGACAGTTCTCATCTGATATTTGCCACATTTTGAAGCTTTGTAGTAGTTTTTTTTTTTTTTTCAAATGTGCGTGTGTTGTATGTAACATGATGTTCTTGATGGAAATGTATGTTGTTTGTGCTATTATAACTTCATTTAAAGATGATTGTTGGAAGAAAAAAGGTTAAAACATTTACTATGAGAGATTGAGCAGTAAGGAAGTATTTATGGTGCCTTACAAATAAAAGCTTCATTGGACCTTTATCAGTGCTGCTGTTTGGTTTTCATTTCATTGAAAGAACAAAGAATTCATTCTCTCCGCTGTAGCGGTCTATTATCATTGAGTACCATCTGGGGGCAGCAATTTATTTATTTTTTTTAAAGAAATTAATACTTTTATTCAACAAGAATGCGTTAAAATGATCAAAAGTCACTAAAGACATGTATTATGTTACAAACGATTGTTTTTCGAAGAAATGCAAAAAAAAAAACATCAGTTTTTCAGAAAGATGTGAAGCAGCACAACTGTTTTCAACTTTAATAATAATCAGAAATGTTTCTTGAGCAGCAAATCATATTAGAATGATTTCTGAAGTTCATGTGACACTGAAGACTGGAGTAATGATGCTGAAAATTCAGCTGTGCGTCACAGGAATAAATTACATTCAAATGGAAAACAGTTATTATAAAATGTAATATTTCACAATTTACCTTTATTTTGAACCAAACTAATGTAGCCTTGGTGAGCAGAAGAGACTTCCCTTAAAAACATTTTTAAAAATGTACCAACCCCAAACTTTTGAACAGCAGTGTACACTCCTTTTTAATGCAACTTTTTCTTAGGCAACTTCTACAAGCTAGAAGATCTGCTAACTGATATTTTGGTTAAAACTTGACTACTATAAACTATTGCTTTTTCAGGAGACAGTTTCTGTTCTGTACAGCAGGTGCTGCTGTTGTTTTAAAGTAGTGCATGCTTTTCACAGTGCAGGTGGTGATATTTCATAAATATGAGAACAAAATCCTTGTTTCAGTATCAACATTAAACATGCAGTCAAAATGATTAAATTGCATATTTGTTTATAGTCTAAATCGCTTATGAAGCAGAAACCGCTGATGTTTGTCCAGCTTCATTTGTGTGTTATGATGAGCAGAAATTACAGTCATCAGTGTATCATTCTCATCTGCATGACAGCGTGGCTTTAGAAACACACCATTAACCTGCACGCTTCATCAGCACTGTGTCAGCATCTACAGAGGGATAATTAACATGTCAGGCATTATACCACACATCACATACAACTTACTATTTTTGTGCACATTTTTATGCTGTTCAGTTTTCTGCTTTTTATTTTTACTTAAGTTTTCATTTGTTATTTGATTTGGTTTCCTCGTGACCATACAGGTGTTTTATTTTGTATGTATTTCTTTATTTGTTATTTTTACCTTATTAGCTGTTAAGTTTTAAAGAGATTTTCAGTTATTTTTGGTTATTTTATTTTTAGCTATTTTATTCAGTTTTAAAGTTATTTTTTATTTTAAGTTATTGTTATTTTTACATTTTATTTTATTTCATAGTTTTATTTATTTAAGTTATTTATTTAATTTTAACTGATTCATTTTAATTTATTTTTTAATGTCTGGAGTTCAGTGTGGTTCTTATAATATTCAGTCTGCAATAATTATTTTCACCCAGTGGAAAGTATTAAAGCCAGCGTCTTTGATATATGCATCTAATTTTTCACCTCTGAAGATCTATACAAGCAGTTTTATTGTTATTATTAATAAAAATAATAATGGTTGTATATTTTCATTTAGATTGTGTTTACATTTAGAAAGTGTTCTGAGTTTATATGATCCGCTGAATGAAGGTAACAATTCACCAATCTATCTTTCTCTAATGCAGACAAACCAAACTGTGCACTTTCTCTCTCTCTCTCTCTCTTTCTCTTTCTCTCTCTCTCTCTGTTCATTTCCTCTGGTTGATGGAGATGTGGCCTGTGGCGGAGCTCTGGCATGATATTTCATTAAACTCTTTCAGGCAGTATGTGTGTGTGTGTGTGTGTGTGTGTGTGTGTGTGTGCGTGTGCGCTTGCTGTCACTCTCTCACTTTTTATTCCTCAGCCTGTCTTCATCCTCCCATCTCTGTTTTATTTCCGCCACACTGCACCACTCCTCCTCTCCACTACTGTCAAGTGAGTGGCATAAGCTGTCCGCTCTCAGAGATTTACTCATCCCCTTCGCTGAGCATACCCAGTTGCTCCAGAGTGACACACAGTCATTATCCCTTGTGGTGCCTGCCCTTCTGGACCTGCAGGGTCACCTGTCTGAGTTCCCCCATGCCCAGGGATCTAGCTGTAAGGACCTCGCTTCCCTGGCAATTAAGATGAAGGCAAACATGGACAAGAGGTTCAGCTGCTTTCTTGATCACACTGACTCCAAGTTTTCACCTCTCGCTGCTGCTGCATGCTTCCTTTACCCGACAGTTGCACCTGAAGCACTCCTTGAAAATGATGATGAGCAAATAGAGGCACTTCTGAGAAGATCAGAAGATTATCTTGCTCAATTGGTGCCAGCAGTTGTACGGGAGGAGGAGACTGAAGATGAGGAGCCAGCGGAGGGAGAAGAATCCAAAGAAGAGCAGCCTCATAACAAGCGGCCCAGATTCAGATTCTTGTCCAAACCAAGCCGGCCTTCCAAGTCTACCATCTCAAAGCCGTGTGTCAAGGAGGAAATCAAGAAATTCATGGAGCAGTTGTCACAGCCTACAAACCAAGAGACTGCCCTAGAATTTTGGGCTGCACAGGGAGATTATGTTTATCCGAGCCTAAAACCTATTGCCTTAGACCTTCTGGCCATGCCAGCATCTCAAGCATTTGCAGAGAGAGTCTTTAGCATTACAGGTGACCTCAGTCGTGGCCGTCGTAATAGAGCAAGAGTCATTTTAGAAAGAAGTGCTTTCCTGAAACTGAATCGAGGTCAGTAGGCTAGTTTAACGAGCATTTAATTTATTTATTTTTTTACAGATTACTGTGATATTCTGTTTGGGCTTGCTGTGAGACTGCACTAGAGGTAGGGCCCTCCTCTTATTCATCGTGTTAAACCAACGCTGTTTTTATTTATTTAGTAAATTAGTTTGCTTTCTTTAAAGACCAAATACAGTGTTTACAGTATGCAGGGATTGTCTTATTCATTTTTATGTTCAACACACTTCAAGTGTCATGTTTGTTTCATACTTTAAATTCAAGTATGCATTCCTAAGAACCTATGCTCAATGCACCTCAGTGTTATTTAATTATTTTATTATTTTGTTTCAGAATGTTTGCAACTTTGCAGTTTGAACAAGTTAAAGATAGACAGGGTTGTATGATGTTTGTGTTTACAAATAATATGAATCTTGTTGTTGCACTGGCAGACAAGTTGAAGCACAAGTTGTAGAGCATAAGTATGTGTTCCTCAATAGCTTATATTTTGGGCACGTTGTTCATTGCACTTTAGCAATTCCTCAAATAAAGCCACAATTGCCAAAGTAAGAATGTTTTTATTCCTGGCTTTTTTGGAGTAAAACAGTGATTCCACTGTTACCACTTTATCTGTAATGTTGTAGTAGCTCAAATTTTTTTGCTGTTTAAACTTTAAACCATTCCTTTATTACTGTGATTACTGGTGAAAATAGGCAATGTGCTGAAATTTTAGAAGAGCATCAATTCATGGAAAAAATATAACTTGAAATATGTGGATAAAAGGTTTATGCCCAATGCGACCATGAAGTACAGCTTGGCAGCACTGAATCTCCATCAATGAGAAAGTCTAGTTTATTATGCAAAGCTTTTAAAGTTAACTGTTGTTTTCTGAATTGCAACACTCGTTTACAACCTGTCAAACCTAAGTCCATTTCCAGTACTTTTTAACCTAAATTAATTTGTTAAAGACTACTTTTTTGTTTTTTACTAAAATTGACTAAAACTTGACTAAAACCTTTTTGCGTTTTCGTCGACTAAAACGTGA
This sequence comes from Carassius carassius, assembly GCF_963082965.1. NCBI lineage: Eukaryota > Metazoa > Chordata > Actinopteri > Cypriniformes > Cyprinidae > Carassius > Carassius carassius. Next base: position 3,193,678 of record NC_081766.1, read on the forward strand.
CTAAAACTATCAAGTTTATGAGTGACTAAAATGTGACTAAAACTAAAAAGCATTTTCATCCAAAAGACTAAGACTAAAACTAAAAGGGCTGCCAAAAACAACACTGCCACACACACATATATGAAGGGAATTTAAAACACAATGGAAACATAATGGAAAGTGATATTGAAAAAAATAATAATAATAAATATATATATATATATATATATATATATATATAATGAAAACAATATTCCTAAGAAAATATCCAGTTTGAGTTATTAGTTTAGCTGTATAAAAATGACATCTGCTCAGACAAAGGTTTATTTTTTAAGGATTTTTATTTTGTTGCATTTTAATTTTATTTTAAAATGTTTAAATTTGCACATAATTGTTTTATGCACTGTGCACTCTGATTGGCTTTCCGCTTTTATTATGCGGCGATTGAGAGCGTAAAGGACTTCATTACCCACAATGCAATACAGTCGCACCTGCGCTGAAGTCCTGCTTCGCAATTGGTCGAGATCAAAGCAGATGTAATAACCCAACGTGGGCACTCAGGTCACTCATTGGCCTTGCCTTTATTCTTGTTGGCCATTCAGAGTCCAGTCGTGAAAGAGAAGTTAAGGCTGCAGTGTTTGTACATTATGTTCTGTAATGACACCAACGGCTTCCCGCTTTGTTCTCTTTCTAACAGGATTTCATTTTAAATAGCTGAGTTTATAATACTAATATAACATATGCCAGTATAATTTAATTTAAACTGTTTTTATCACTTGTATTTTCCCCGTTTTATCCTATTTAGATAGTACATTTGCTTCATAAGCAAATGTAAGCGGTCGACCTTAAGAGCAGCCTTGGCTCTCCGCAGTTAATGTCAATCTCACCGCTGAGAAGAGCTGCGTGCGTTTTCTTTTCTCTTCTGATCTTTCACCCCTTTCTCTCTCCCTCTCAATCTCTCATATATTTATTTTAGATTTTCAGAAATCCAATACACCCCTTGCTGGCTGCAGTTTGGCTCGTTGACAGCCAATTCGAGAACGAATCATTGTTTTGAACCGGATCTTTTTAATAATTCAGTCATGCCGAATCGCAGAGCGTTCGTATTAATTATTAATTATTAGTTTGACATGCGTTTATTACAGAATGATTGCTATAAGTTCCCTCAAAACATATTAAACTTTGTAGAATTCACATTACAAACGACAGAGATGATCAATTTGCAGTTAGATGCAGAAGAGAGATTAACATTTTCGAGCCATAAATTCACTTAGGATTTGCCTGTGGGTTTTCGCGGTTTTTAAAATTTGCAAGTAAAAATGTAAAAATTTCGAGATGACGTTACTGTTTTGTTGTACAACCCACATAGTCATGCCTAAATCGTGAATTCATTTGGTTAATTTCCTTCTCTCTCCAAACCCAGCGGTGACAATACCTCAAAATCCGCAGTAATAGTAGGCTATTATGGTATTTTGGCTGTTTGACATGGTGCTTATTTAAGAGACTCAAGTGAATCATCGGTGAATTGTTTGAGCGAACCGATTCGCTCGTTATTCAGACAGCGTGTGCGCGCAGGGTCAGCGCTGTTTATGTTCTTCTGATCTCCGACGCGCGCTCAGCGTGCACGCGCCCCGCTCAGGATGATTTTGTTACATTGTAGCGCGGCGTAACTGTGCGTCATAAAGGGGAAGAGCGTTTGATCCAGGCGAATAGAACGTTTTCAAACTTTTCATCGGATACCTTGTAATTCTTAGACTACTCGAGAACGTTTGGAGCGCGGGAGAGCGAACCTGATTTACGCAGCGGACGCGGGGGGGTTCGGTGTCAGACGGTGATTCCGGACTCGGTCCTGACCATCCAGATCCCCGTGGATGACCTCCAGAACCATGTATCCGCACGGAAGACCCCAGGTACCGCAGCCTAATGAACTTTCCTTTCCAGATCGTCTCTAGCGGATCGCTGAGTCGCGCGCGGTGGCCCGTTTTAACGTGCATTATGTTTGGTGTTAGGGTCAGGGTTACGGTCACGATGAAGAGTTAATTACAGCACTATGCGTTCAATGATTGATGCACGGACTAAGAAAACACACAGGCCTGGAGTCCCATTACAGTCAACCTTGAGATATATATAAATGAGCCTATTATTAAGCAGCCTTCATCTTTTAAATTGGTTATGATTCTGTTCTGCATACAGAGTTTTATTTATTTATTTATTTATTTATACACATTATTCTATATCTCAAACGCATATATATTATTTGACTATGTATTACATTTATCCTCATCTATATTAATTTACATTCAAGAAACTTTAAAAGGAACCAAACTCAGCCGGGGAAATCCTCCTGAAGCTGAATACAAACCACATATACATATATGTACATGCTCAAATGTTAATTAGACCAGGTCAGGGCTTAATTTGTGCCGGAACAAGCCGGATCCGGATCCGGCACCTCCGTAATCCGATCCGGCACCTCATTTTGGCGGATCGCCCTCCTCCAGGGGTGGCGTTTCCGTAGCTATGGCAGACAGAGATATGCCGTGAAAGATTATCCAAAATTCATATGTCTATTATAATTCGTTATTATTATTTTAAATCAGAGGGTTTTACAAGTATTTAACCAATGATAAGTATTTAAAAGAGCTTGTCAGTAAAACTTTATAACGCCATTGGATCCTCAAGCTCTCGCGAAACCTCGTCACTTCCCCTGCCTCCACTCAGATTGACGCACGCACATAGATGGAGGAGACAGATCTCCGCTTATCCGTAAAGCAAGGGTAAACACATAACTTTACCCAATATACTTTTGCACGTTTTAAATATCCTGTGCAAAAGTGCTTTATCGTTTATATCATTAGATATTGGCCAAGTGTATAAAAAAACGTTATACCCTAACCTGTAAAAGGTGATGATAGCATAATGCGCTGCACTTGCCCCAGACAGACAAAACACAGATCTCCTCATTCGCCGGCCAAAAACCTTGTTAACTCCATTTGAGCTTGTTTTTCATATAGCCTAATGTTAATTGCACGTGTCTGATACAACACGAGCAGTGTTGTTTATACCGATTTTCTCCCTTTTCTTTCCTAGTGTGCCAAGAAACTGTTTTATTGTTTTATCAGAAATATTGTTTTTATTTGGTTGCTTAAACTCAACAAACTACGAAAAATAACTCGTATATTAGGCTATACTCGCGAGGCTGCACGTGCGAGCTTTGGATGTGAATGTAAGGGCACATACACAGCCTGTGGAGCGCAAATGGCTTAAAATACTTAAAAGGTGTGCAAATTATAAATTTTTGTGACAATGCAACAATTACCCGCTTAGTCAAGAGTCAATCCTGTCAGCTGTCCCGATCGAAATGTGAGTCTTGAATCGCAGCGTGCAGCAGGTCGCTTGAGTGCAGAGAAGATGTGCGCCGAGAAGCTCGCGCGAGAGTTTATGAAATCCAAGGCTGGTTTCGAATGACTGATTTAATCTTAAAGTTTGTGTGGATGTATTTTATTATTCAAATCTACAAGCTATGTTGAATATTAAAATCACTTAAACTGGTCCAGCAATGTGACTGCGCGAATGTTCCGTTACCTCTCCCTTCTGTAATCACATGCCGGATCCGTTACCCCGCTTTGTTCCGGGACCTCGCAATTTACAAATTAAGCACTGGACCAGGTGTACCATAAACATGCAAATAATAAACAAGTAATATATACAAATATAAAAGCACTTTTACCTGCTTTTAGCTGTATTACTCAAATTAAACAAAACATTTATAATATGTGACCCTGGAGCACAAAAGCAGTCTGAAGTCTCTGGGGTATATAGCAATAGCCAAAAAAACATTGTACGGGTCAAAATAATCAAATTTCCTTTTATGATAAAAATCATTATATTAAGTCATCATGTTCAATGAAGATATTTTTTTACATTTCCTACTATAAATATATATATAAAAATAATTAGTAATATGCATTGCTAAGAATTCATTTGGACAACTTTAAAGGTGATTTTCTCGGTATTTGGATTTTTTTTGCTCCCTCAGATTCCAGATTTTCAAAAAGTTGTATCTCAGCCAAATATTGTCCGATCCTAATAAACCATACATCAATGGAAAGCTTATTTATCTCAATCTCAATTTCGAAAAACATTTATTATATTAACTTAATTTACTTTCCTTTTTTATTATTGTATATCAAACAGACATGCCGATAAAACTCTTTGAATGGAGAGATGGATGGGCAGATGTGCATGTGCAGAAGAGGAGGGATGAGGCATTATTCAAGGCAGAAATAAAGTAGAAGGACACAGGGAGAGATTTGTGGCATTAGTTTGCTCTGTGTGGCAGAGGAATGGACAGATGGATGGACGGGTGAATGAATGGTTTGTTCGAGTTATTGCTGCATGTTGCTACATATGGATCCAGGCCACCCCACTCTCCACTGCAAATGTCATGTTCCATTATCGTTACTGGGCAACACGATACCACACACACACACACACACACACACACACACACACACACACACACACACATTCTCACACCGAGCTGCACTTCAAAGCTACCTTTGCTATGATGGCATGTTATTACAAGCCCATGGAGACCCAGTTTTGTGGAAACATGCATCAGATTTAACATGAGGAATTTTCGTGTGCATAATGAATAACCTTTAGAGAGTGTGCAAGTGTGGTTTGCTTTGTTAGTGTGTGCTGTTTTTACATCTGTGTGTTTAGTGGACAGTATGTGGTAATACGTAATGACTGTGTGTGCTGTTGCCTGCTGGGCCGCAAATGATCTGACTCCAGTGGGCAGCTTCTGTCTGCTCTCAAAACCCTGTCGGATCTGATACAGGACGCTCGTGCCCGCTTTACACCTGGGATTAACATCTGCCTCTGTGATCCCATCCATTCAGATGCTGTTGTAGTTTTTAGAAATATTTAGATTTTTTTTTAATCTTATGTTTTTATTTTAATATTAGATAAGTTTTTGTCATTTTTGTCAATTTAATTATTATTATTTTATTATTTATTGTAGTTTTTTAAAAAACTAGATTTTTCACTGAAATTGTATTTGGATGTGGTGCTCTGTCCTCTTCTTATTAACATGTTTAGACTGCAGCAGCATCATTTTATTTTATTTTTTTATTCATATTTTTAATTTGTTTTTATTTTTAGTTAAAGTTTTAGTATTTTTTGTGCATTTTTTTTTTAATTTTTATTAGTTTTTTTATGTCTATTTACATTTTATAAAATTTTATTTATAAAATTTAATTTTATTTAGTTAAGTTTTAGCGCAAGTTAATCTAAATGTTGTTTGTTTTTATATATTTTATTTTAGTTTAGTTGATATTTATTTTATTTCAAGAAACTACAAGTTTTAGTTTAGTTAATTATAATAACCCTGATCCAATCACAAGCGCACAGCTGAAAATTCTATTATTATTTTAGTATCAATAAGATACTGTTATAATTTTATATTTGTATTTTGAATTAGTTTTTATTTTTCTATTTTCCATTTTTATTTTAAGTTGTAGTAATTTTGCTATTCATTTTTTTTTAATCATTTTTATTAATTGTTTTTTTATGTCTTATTAGATTTTATTATTTTTTTATTTCATTTTTAGTACATCAAGTTAAACTAAAATTTCCTGGAAGATAGCTGAAAAAAAAATCAACACAAGTGTATATTTTATTTTATTTTATTTGATGTTTATTTCAAGTAACTTAATAGATTTTTTTGTTTAGTTAATCAATCTAACCAATTACCAATCTATCACCAGTGCTCAGATGATAATTGTTTCTATTTTTTTTTTTTAAACAGATGAATGAGTTGAGTTTGCAACCCTTTGTTATTGTTAAGGATGCATAAAAACATTATTATGTGAAATTAATTGAAAAGACAAAGGTAGTTACTAATGAAGAAACTAATGACTAATAACCAGTAGTCATTCTCTACAAGTATTAAAACAAAATATTAGGATTACTAATTACTAAATGTATAGATAGATATGTAAATATCTAGGTATATTTTAACCTCAGGGATACTTGATTAAGACATTTGCAGTGCTTCATGGGAGTGGAGGGTCACTGCTGATCTCCTGCTTTTGGCGGATCTCATGTTATTTTTAAAAAACAATTTCTGCATGGGGAAATGAATGTGATTTTTTAGGTTTGGGAACCGTACGGTCACACTCTGTTCAGTGCTGTGCATTTGTGATCGATTCACACGATTGTGACATTAATACCAGATTTAAGAGTCCTCAGCACAGTGTGAATATGTGTAAGAGTGATATCTGCATGTAAATGTGTGTGGTTGCCTGTATCCTTCGCCATCTGAGCTGTTTAATATCATTATTTTGATGGTGTTAATGATTACATCTGACTTTAACACACACTAGCTTTATAACACTTAACATAAAAGCACACACACATTTAAACACCTCTCAAAAGCCCACTCTGTCAGTTTTATATGCACATTTTTTTAAATAAAAATTCATGTTAGTTAATATGGTTAATATTGTATGTTAAGTTAATGACAATTTAATTCTTACATGTGTTTTGCATTTAACATATGCTTTTTAACAGCAACATAAGCACACTAAAGACCACTAGAAATGAATAATGTCTAATAATACCAATATTCAAAAAGGTTCCTAGCAAAAAGCCATACTTATTTTATTTTGTTATGGTCTAAAACACCATACAATACAATTCAATATTCAAAATATGCATAACTCACCTGTAAAATTAAACCAATACACAAAATTGGACTGTATTTTTACAGACTTTTCTTAGAGTGCAGTTCATTATAGTTAATCACATACATCAATATTTGGTGAGAAAAGCCCACAAATAAAGAGCAATCGAGGCATCATTGACCTACAGTGCACTGCAGTGTTTTTCTCTACTGAGATGTCAAACAGCAGAGTGAGGATCTGTTTACACTGGATGTTGTTGGACTCCATCTGTGCTATATTTTTATCTGTGTTCATATGTGTTGGGTGGACTGATTCGGCCGTTGTGTCACGTCTAACCTCTGGCAGCATTAACACTGTTTTCAAGACACTGTCTTGTGTCAACTTAAAAAGGTCATCTTTGAAAACACACTCATTCTGTGCCGTCTGCTCTCAATAAATGTGGCTTAATGAAATATATAGCACATAGCAGCAGCTGAGACTGCTCTGGCTGCAGAATTTGCAAAAATGCACTTAGGTGCTCCTTTCGAGCTTGAACTTCTCACATGGTAGGAAAAGTTCACTTAAAAATAAAAATTTGCTGAAATGTTACTCATCCCCAGGCTGTTCAGTATTGAGAACAGATTTGATGAGATCAGAACAGATTTGGCGAAGTTTAGCATCACTTGCTCACTCACCAGTGGATCCTCTGCAGTGAATGGGTGCCGTCAGAATGAGAGTCCAAACAGCTGATAAAAACATCACAATAATCCACACCACTCTAGTCTATCAGTTAAAGTCTTGTGAAGAGAAAAGCTGCATGTGTGCAAGAAACATGCATTTATTAAGATATTTTAATTTTAAACTGTCCCTTCTGGCAAAAATATCAATTATGAGTCGACATAATCCATAATAACACTCCTTCCAGTGAAAAAGTCCATCTCCTGTTGTCCTCTCACATTAAAATCCACCCACAGCTTTGTTTAGAGCTGGTTTGGACTGTTTGCTTGTAAATCTGTGCAGATTTCTCTACTTATTCGGGTGTCATTGTGATGGTTTTAAGTTACTGATGGATTTATTTCTTACAAACATGCAGTTTTTCACTTCATAAAACATTAACTGATGGACTGGAGAGGTGTGGATTATTGTGAAGTTTTTATCGGCTGTTTGGACTCACTCTGACGGCACCCATTCCATTGGTAAGCAAGTGATGGAATGCGGAATTTCTCTAAATCTGTTCTGATGAAGAAACAAACTCCTCCACATCTTACATGGCCTGAGGGGGAGTACAATTTAATTTTTGTTTGAACAATCGCTTTAATCATTATTTATGTTTGCATAAAGTTTGCACAAATGAATGGCGTCAAATGAATATATAAAATGAGCAGCCCTAATAAACAGATAAAGTGCAGCGGCTGCATGCGTGTGTGTGTGTGTGTTTGTTGGAGGCGGCGGTGCATGGTGTCAGTTCTCATCAGAGCAGTATTGTGTATCGAGGCCTTAACAAGCTGCTCATCAGAGCTGATGTACAGTACAGATTCAGTCTCTTGGAATGAGACGATCCCTCCCAACAGATGTGCGTGTTTTTGTCCTCCAAAACGGTGCTGTTTTTTGTCAGTTGCAGCAATCTGCGCAGGAAGCATCGATTGGGAAGGCAGCAGGTTCATGTGTCGTTTGCACACTGTTACTGCTCTTGTATTTGTGCCACATGTGCTGAATATTTCAGCAGCCTACGGTTATTCACGGCTCTGTGATTCCCCCTCCCCTCTCTGTCTCTATCTCTCGTCTGAAAGTGCCCTGCACAGTAAACAGTGTGAGATAGATGACTGCGTTCTTTCAGGGCTGCTGTGAAAGGAACAGTCTGTGTGACAATTCATGTCTCTGTCCCGCTGTACAACACCCTCTTGTTTCCTGACCATAGCCTTGATTCCTCTGAATATCTGCTCTTCACCATAGAAATATATCTCAATACTTCATTTTTTGGCATTGTCTATCAGACTAAATATTATTTTATTTTGATGCAGAAGGCATAGTGCAAGTATCATCATTTGTCATGTCTAACCGACTTATTGGTTTATAACAGACTAAGAAACTAGTTAATATATTTTTGTATATTTGTATAAGGTATTTTTTATTGCAAGGTCTAACAGACAATCTTTTTTTCTTTTAGTTTTTAATGCAAAAGACGAGTGCGAGTCCATACATCATTACTGTTTTACAGCTTTACAGTGTCAAACAGGAAAACAGTGTGTCAGTAATCCAAGAGCACAATAACAGTCATTGTTCCAGCTAAAGTCAGTTCATTGATGATTCAGTGATGTCATCATCCAGTTCAGCTCTCTCCAGTGGTGTCTGTGCAATCGGTCAAGCATCCCCAACTTAGCAAGCCAGACAAATGTAGTAGTTTGTAAGAAGTGCTGTTAGCTGTTAGTGATGGTCTGGCCTCTATCAGGGGTCATATGAAGGTGAATATTGAATATATGCCTAGTCAGTCTTGTGTTTTTGATAAAGCTGGCAAAACAAAGCTTTTCTTGTCAACAGCAAGGCCATATAAAGTGTCCTTTGTGCAGTCAGTGTGCGTGTGTGTGTGTGTGTGTGTGTGTTTGTGTATCAGAGGATTAATTAAAAAAGCATGGTGTTTGTTTAATCAGTGTATTTTATTTTATTTCATTTCATTTCATAGTGCCATAAGTCCCTACAGCGTAATCATACAAATTGTTTACCAAAATGAGAATACACACAAAATGTTCAATTTATAGTTATGCAATACCAAATTTTTTTTGAAAAACAATATATTACATGAATCTTGTGTGTTAAATGAAGAACTGAAAGTAGAATTTTGTATTGTATTGTCCTCCTGAGATTACCTAACATGATTGCTTCATACAGAGTAATCAGCAAGGTAGTCCCATTACAGTGTAGAAATAGTAAATAATAGGCTATATATAATAATGATGGCTGTTTTGGAGTGATGTCCCTCACAATACTCGTGTGTTTTCAGGCTCCGCTGGTGTCAGGCCACACTGGGATGAAATTCACAGTCCTGGAAACTCTCGACCATATAAAAGAGGAATTCCTGCTGTTTCAGGCCCAGTATCACAGGTACAGACACAGCACCTTCATTTCACCTCATCCAGGAGGATTCTGCACACAAACTCTCCAAATGTAGCTCAACTGACTCCTAAAATCCAACCAGGGTTGAAACGCTTCCTGTGTTCTTTGATGTTTACTGCTGTTTACTTCATTTTCTATAATGCATCTACATTTTACTCAATTATGCTGTGATTTAGATGATCTACATCCTCTCTGAACTGCAGTTGCGATCACCTGTGCAAAGCTGATGAGATTATCAAACCATAATGCTCTAAAATCACTCCAGCAACTAGAAACGCTTGTATTGGCTGATACAAACTATTAGCCAGCTAATCCTGATAGTCTCATTAGGAGCAACTAAAAAAGCTACCGAACCTCTTTCTTTAGAGCAGTAAACATCAATGGATGTTATAAAACTGGATTGGCTTCAGTAATACAATATAGGTCTATAGTTGAAACATATTTATTATAGAAGTGGTTCTGTTTCATGTTGGAAGGGCTGATATTGTGGCCTAATCCACCACTGTCACATGACGAGGACACAGTGTCACATGACCTCACAACGTGTGTTGTTTTCTGTTTTTCAGTCTGAAGCTTGAATGTGAGAAGTTGGCGAGTGAGAAAACAGACATGCACAGACATTATATCATGGTAAGAGTGAAATCTAACAACATTACCCATAATGCCCAGCTCTGAGCTGATAGTACTGGTTGATTGATATGTGTTTTTGAGTGGCCAGTTTGCTCTTGACCAATATAATGGCAGTACATATTGTCAAAGACGCCACAGAAATCCTGGGACAAATAAATCATATCAAAATAAATATTATATCTACAGTGAGTACGGAAAAGAATCAGCCCCCTTTAAAAAAAACACATTTTAAAGTACACAGTTTTTGTTTTATCCAGCTGTATTTACTACAGCATCCTAGTAAAAAGATATAACACTTGAAAAGAAGATGCCCAAAAAAGTGGCCTCCCCAAAAATTGTGCATTCCCCCTCACTTTGAGTGTTCTGCACTATATTAATGCACTATAAATCACTTTGAATAAAGGTGTCTGTCAAGTGCATAGATACAAATGATGATCTACACACATTAATATGAAAGACAGTGAGTGTCAGGTCTTTCTCTATGAATATGGGTTATTTCTGGCCTCTGGTAAGACATGTAGAGCATTTGTGTCATTTAGGTGGATGGAAGTGTGATTTATGTCATGTAACTGAACTGCCCTTGTTTCCTTCCACAGTATTATGAGATGTCTTACGGGCTGAACATTGAAATGCAGAAGCAGGTGAGTGACTGATGTGCGGTTTTCAGCCTGATTTCATTACAGATCAGCATGATCTCTGTGTAATGAGCTTTACAGTATGAGGTGTCCTTGTGTGCGGGAATTATGGGGTCTGGTTGGCAGGTGTCTGATGCTACAAGATGAACAAATGAATAAAAGTATTAATATATTTCAATAAAAACCATACTGACCCCAATTTTGAATGCTGGTGTACATGCATTGCTGTGATTTTACCATGGTTAAAGGTTTTGAACACTTTAAATGGCTTTGATAAAAACTGTTTCTGTTGCAGCTTATAAAACACTTATATTATTATTTATTAAACACTTTTTATACCAGGTAAAAAAAAAAGTGTATTAGTATATGTGATATATGTAGACTTGCATATGAAGGTGTAGTAATACAGATGTAGAGTTTATATTTATGATGTGTGCCTCTATACTGTATTCTGTTTTACAGCAGCTTTAAATGTTGCTCATCCAATCAGATTTCAGAGCTAAAACCAAACTATCTCTGTTTTCCTCAAACATATTTAAAAGAAAGCTTACGTTTTTTTCTGTTTTCATTCTTCTTCGTCGTTTTGAGGAGAGATGTACTGTATCCATGCGATGTGCCTTATTCAGTGTTTTGTTGGGTATTTACTCTGAAGCAGGGTTTAAGCCTGACTACTCTATATGAGCAAACACACACACACACACACACGCTAGAGTGGGCTAATCCAGATAAGACCCCTGCATCTCTCCTCGTTTTCCAGGCCATCTGTTGGAAATGCCTGGATTTGAGAGTGTATGTGGGTCAGAGTGTGTGGGATCAGCCTGAATGGAAGTGTGTGTACACATGTCTCTCTCTCTCTGTCTGTGTGTGTGTGTGTGTGCAGTCTATTAAAAACATCTCTGGCAGTCAAGAAAGATATCTATCTATCTATCTATCTATCTATCTATCTATCTATCTATCTATCTATCTATCTATCTGTCTATCATTCTCTATCTATTGTTCTTTTGTTGTCATTGTTCTATCAGCTCTTTTGTTTATTTATCATTTTATAAATCATTGTTATTTAACTCTTAATCATTTTCAATAGTTTTTGTTTTATTGTTTGTCATTTGTAGTTTTTCTTTCGACACAAATCCTTAAAATTTAGCGAATATGTCATTGTAATCATTTGTTTTAATCATTCATTGGTAATAATCAATAATACATTTTAGTCAATTTTACTTTGACGGCATGTACGTTTTGATGATGAAATGAGATCTTTGTTAATGATATACAAAAACGGTGTCAAACTGTAAAATACCAAACTTGAATCAGATTTTAATAACCTATCAAACCGCTGATCTATAGATCAGTATAACAAACACACAGGGCATAAAAGATTTCTTCAGATATAATAATAAAATCTAATGTCTAATGTGAAACGGTCCTGAATGAACAGCACATACTGACGCATTAGCTACTGTTCAAAGCAGTAACCCTCAATTAGCCTGTTGTCTTCAGTATGTGGTCTGTTGTTTGATGGGAATTTGTGTGTTTGTTTCTGCAGGCAGAGATTGTAAAGCGGCTCAGTGCTATATGCACTCAGATCATTCCACTGCTGTCCCAAGAGGTGAGCGAACACACACACACACACACACACACACACACACACACACACTCATCCTCTCCAAGCTGCTCTCCCCCCGCGGGCTATTTACACATGAATTATTTATAGCAGAGGTGGTCATCAGCAGAGAGCTTCCAATCGCCCAGCTCTTTCCTGGATCAATATTTCATACTGTTCTTTTCTAAGCCACGCTGAGTGGATTCAGTTATTTTGTAATCGCAATGCCTTCTGGGAACATCAGTCCTGCCACAGGGACAACAACAACTCTTTTCAGTTGACCTGCTGTTTGTGGCACATGCGCTTCTGCTTTGTTTGTGGTTCTTCACAATGAAAGGTGCTGTCGTGTAGCAGGTTTTGCCTTGGGTGTAGTTTTGCATGTTTGGTCTTGATCTTTGAATCTCTTCTCTGTTAGCTGGTTTGTGTTATTCATGCTTCGTGTGTGATGGTGCATGCTGAATTTGTGTGTTCTTGCAGCATCAGCATCAGGTCGCTCAAGCAGTGGAACGATCCAAACACGTTAGCATGGCCGAGCTCAACGCTATCATCGGGGTGAGTCTGTTCTTTTCATGTCTCCCAGTTTTCAGTCTGACCGATGAGAAGAATAAGCAGGCCCTTCATCAGCCTCAAGTCTTTCAGCTCTGCTCGGGATTGTTAAAGCTGACTGAAACGAAAAATGTATATACTTTAATGTTTATAATAACTTTTGTGAAAATAAAATGTCAAAATATGGATGAAATAATTTTCCATCATCATTCAACATAACATATATATTTTTGTAAAAATGAAACATCAATCTTATCAATCTTAAAAAGTCTAAAAAATTAAAAGTGATCATATACATTTTTATTGTATTTTAAATTATTAAACACTTCTTGCTGACTAATGGGTAAAACCTAGTGGTTTGATGAATGGTGGAAGATTTAAAATGAGAATTAATAAGTATTTTGGGCTCTGCAGTGTGATCCTTAAATATTTTTATGATGTCATCTAATGATTCTTATATGCCTGATAAGGCATTTGTTATACAACTGTTGTTGCACTGAATTTCTTTTTTATACACTATAATTTAAGGTGTCTATTACACGTTACATGTACTTACTATTATATTATCAATTAATTATGCCTAATTACATGCAAGTAACACAAATCCTAACCCTTACCATATAATAAGTACATGTAGTCATTTATTATCACTCAGTACTTATACACTGTAATAAGGACACCTTAAAATAAAGTGTAACCAAATGTTTTTTACATAAAAAAGGTTTTACATTGACTTGAAATGCTCTTCTCCATTCCCTCTTTGTAGCAGCAGCAGTTTCAGCATCTATCCCATCATGCCCCGGGCTTCCCTCTGACGCCACACTCCTCTGGACTGACCCTGGGGGCGGGTGTAAGCCTCATGGCTCTTCCCGGGGCCTTCCCGTTCCCCCCGCACCTGGTGCCTAAAGATGACATCGCTCTCCTCGAGCCCCTGGACTCCAGAGGTGTGTGGGAATCTATTAGTGGTTTAAATCTAGAGTTATTTCATATTAGTTCTTCTTGTGTGACATTTAATTTATGCAAAATGACTGTTACAACTATCACATGAAGCCTGACCACTTTTTGCATACTATATAGTAGGGAAATATGTATATTCAGACATGGACACTCCAATTATTGCCATTACATTTAATGAAATTTGTGAATTTTCCTTCACCTAGAGAAGTAGTCCCACCTCACAGTGGTGACTTAGACATCTAGACAGCTCAAATAGCAACTTTTGTACAGATTTTAAACTTTACAGTTCTTCTGGAAAGGCCCACAGACTTCCATTGTACGTGCATTGGTGCAAATGTGATTTTTGCTTCTTTTTTCGATGGTCTGTAGTAAGCCACAGCATGCCAGAGATTTGCTCCATAGACATTAGATTGAAGTTAATCCGGAATATTCCTGAAGTATATTGTGAATGCTCGAGATAACAGGATCATCATGTTCCAGTGAGTCAATCCTTCTGTCTCTCTTTGTTTCTGTAGATGGTGCTCAAAACAGGGTGAGTATTACACCTCAGTGCTTTGTGAATAGTCAACTTCTCAGTGGTCCATCCATTAGAGAAGAAGATTATTCATGTGTCTGCATGTAAGGATTGCACTGCTGATTGGATTTTATATGTTGAATTGGATTTTTGTATAGAATTGCATTTTTGGTAAATAAAGTACCATTTTAAATGACGTGCATAATATTGTCAGTCGTGAGTGGGGTGGCCAACCCTAGCTCCGCCCCTTTTTATACACTGTTTAGACAGTTATTTATATTAACACACATAGTCTACATATCTACACATATGGATAGTGTTAGATTATAGTGTGGTTATTGTGAATTTTGTGTGTGTGTGTATTTCAGAGTGGCAGCGTCTCTCCGGTGGGCCATCAGTCTGCAGGCCTTCGTCTGGGTCTTCCTCCTCCTTCCTCTTCCTCATCCTCTCACGCTGATATGGACAATAAACGGGGCGGCGCAGAACAGACCAGCATGGGACGAACACGGAGGGTAAGTCAAGACCAAAGTTGCTGCTTCCTCAGTTTACGGTTTCTAAGCATCTCTTTTACGATGCGTTACAAGTCTGTGTGATTTTCACTTGTGCTTCCATCACCAGACTGCCGAGTGTGATTGAATATTAATGCTCATTATTTATTTAAAGTGATATCATTTCATCCCTGATTCACTGACTTGTGAATTCACTCACCAAACCAGAGACAAACTGCTCGGATGTTGCTCTTTCATGTCTCTAGAGACATCATGCAGCAAGTATTAATAAATCTCAGATGTTTCTTCCATAGTTCCTTTGGAGAAATAAAATATAGACACACATGAGTCAATAGTTGCCATACAGTAGGGTTATGGGCCTATACAATTAATGAACGTCAATATTGAGGTCAGTGTTATTATTTCAGTTTTATTTATATATATAGTTTTAGTTTTATTAGTATTTTGAATTCGTTTTTGTTTTTATATCATCAGTTTTTATTTTACATTATTTTTTGTTATGTGCTTTTGTCATGTTTAAATATTACTGTTTAGCTTTAATTAATTATCATTTTGGTTTTGGCTTTTATTTATTTTCAGTTTGTTATTTCAGTGCTTCATCTTAAACCTACTTCATTTAGTTGCCAAGGCAGCATTTATAATTTGAGATTTTCCACAAAAAAAGAAAAAAAGGTTGTACTATTTCTATCTTCTTGTATTTAGCTGTATTTTCGATGTTATCTTGACAAAGCTTGGGACAGTTTAAGAAATGTTTGCGATCTCTTCTAAGACTCATGTACTGGAGAAGTCTCCTCACTGAAGTATTTAGTGTTGGTCTGATCATGTGTGTTTCTTGCAGGAAAGTGGCAGTAAAAGTGAAGACACTCTCAGAAGAGACGGCACTAAAGAGGTGTGAAAACAGTTATTGGCTTTCTCTCTCTTTCATTCTGGAGATGTCACCAGCAGTCGGTTTTGTTCCTGTAAAGTTGGTTAAGTAGTTATTCATTTCCTGTCACTGAAGAGTAGCCTGCAGCTGATTGGTCCATATCAGTGAACATTCTGAGCCCTGTCTGGTGTAAATACAGTGCATATGTGATCTCATCAAAATCATTGGTCTGTGCTTCAAATGATACTTTTCAATCCCACAGCCTCAAACACTGATGCTCTGTTATTGATGACATCTTGTCCTGTCTGTGTTTGCAGAAAAGTGCATCACCCGCAGGAGTCTCTCCCAGATCGACGGAAGGGAACGGACTGAACAGCTCTCCAGCGCTCAGAAAGAATCCGTCCAGAGAAGACTCTTCCTCTCCTCAATCTCAGCCGCGCTCGCCCGGACTCTGCAAGAGCCCCACTCAGGTACGGAGCAGATTCATTAGGAAATGATTCATACAAATACACAACATTTCCCATAAAATAAGGTCTGAAACACACCATTGATGTGTTTAACAATGTCCTTTTCATGCTATTTAAATGGTTTGGTTATCATAGTTTATCAAAAATATCTAGGGCTCTATGATATCCATGATACAGAATCACAGAATCCAGTCATGCAAATGGATTTTTACTGTATAATGTGAAAGTCATGTTATTTCAAAAGTAAGATCAAAAGTAGGGCTGTACACTTAATCAGATCTCTATATGGACTACATATAAGACTGCTACTGAAATATGAAGTGGCCAAAGAGCAAAGGCAGTTGTTCCGATTTATTTAATTCGATTTCAAAAGATTTAATAAATTGTTGAGATTTTATGCATTCATTTGATTACCACCATTTTTGAAAATAAATTTGTATTAAAGCACAGAAATGATTATTTTGTTAGTTTTGTGAGTTCAGTACGATAGAGATCCTGTTTTGATTAATAGAATTGAAATATACCATTAAAAACCTGATCCAGAAAAATGAAAAAGCAAATCATGGCGTTTTTGAAAAATTATTGTTAAAATTGTAATAGATTATTGCATTGTTAAAATTGTAGGAATTCATTGATTAGACATTCTTTTTGATTACTAAAAAGAAAATAAAAAAGAAAACAGAAAAAACAAAACACTTTTCATAGACCCCTTATATTGTTAAAACTGTAATAAAATATTGTCCATTTAAATAATTATACATTTCCTTAATAAAATGTAATTAAACCATTAAAAAAAGCGTGATCCAGGACACAGAACACAACAAAATTAAAGGAAAAATATGCATTTCATATTTTTCTATTGTTAAAATTCTATTAAATGATTATTAAATGAAATGATTGATTAGACATGCTTTTAATTAAAAACCTCAGAATTTTGGAAAAAATAAAATGTAATTCATAGGGCACTAGATATTATATCTAATAGTTTTATTATTAAAAACAAAAGAAAGAGGGATGTTTTTGTGGCCATGGTTCAATTGTTTTCCTCTCTGTGCTCTCAGGAGAGAGTGAGATCTCCTTCTCCTTCAGCGTCTCCTGGCTCTCCAGCACCTCCCCGTCCTCTCTCGTCTCCCGCTCTCAAACACTAGGTACGTCCTGACTCCTGCTCTTACAGCTCACAGTAAGCGTGGGCGGCAGGGGGATGGTTTTTCAGCCGGCTGTGATTTCATCTCTCGCTCGCCTCCAAATGGTTTTTCCAATTCCTGCAATTCCTTTCCAGTGACGAATGCTTGTACACCTTGACGTCTGGTTTTCCTCACAGGACCCACTCCTACCCATGGAGTGAGACTAGTGAAAGACAGCCACTACCCCTCCCCAGCCCGCCCTTCCCAGAATTCACGGGGCCAGTCCCAGAATGCACCGGGTCGGGCCCCAGAGTGCTCGGGCATGGGCGTCAGGTGCCTTGTCAGAAGCCCTTCATCTGTCCTTGTGACCCTCCGAGCTGAACTCTGAGCGAACCACATCTGTGTTCTCACACGCCGGGAGTAATCAGCCAATCAGCTGTCTGACAGCTCTGTCAGCCAATTAAAAAGAAAGCTGAAGATTCTGGTGAGTATTATATTTGTGTCTCTGTGTGTGTGTGTGTGTGTGTGTGTGTAATGTATTATTTTTTTAATCTAATAATATATTACATTAAATATATTTATTTATATTTATTTTATATAATTTACTTATTAATATGATCAAATATTTGATTATATTATTTAATATCATATTATAATGTTTCTTATTTTATGAATATATATATATATATATATATATATATATATATATATATATATATATATATATATATATATATATATATATATATATATATATATATATATATAAGCAAATACATTTTATTAAACTATTAATAAATTCAACATTTTCTTTATGGCTAACAACTAATGATAACTATACATGAGCTTATCTTGTCTAAAACAATCTATTTACTAAAACTCTTCTTTAGTAAATGAACCATATCATTTCCAAAATGTTACATTTTCACATTTCATAAGTCATGTGTAACTGTTAACATAAAAAGTCCAAATTCAAAATATTAATAAAAATGTAAATCATATATAGACATTTAAAAAACAACAAAATTACTAAAACTAAAATTGAAATTTAAAATATAAAAATGAAAACATAAAAAAAATTGGGATTAATTTTTATTAAAGTGGTGTTTAATGATCATTACTTCCAAGTGGACATACCTCTTTTTTTGATCAAAGATTACAAAGAGAATAAATAAATCTTAACATTTTTGAGTCCGATATTAGTTTTAATCATCATTTAATGAAATTCATTGTTTATTTGAAGATGATGTATTTTGTGGGCTATTGATTTAGATGTATCCTGAAAGCGTGGTTACTGAAAAATATTGAAAATCAGAGCATAAATCCAGCCTGAACGATCTCTGATGTCCTTTAACTGCAGCTGATACTGTTTCTGTTGTCTTTCAGTGTGACAGGCTTCTCCGTATCATCTCCCACACAGAAATGGACTGAGATGCTTTTACTGCCAGTTTTGTGTCAAAATGAGTTCAAAACTAAGACTTCCAGACAAATAGATGTTAAGGAGTTCCTGTTACAGCACCATTTCACATTTCTCCCCCCAAGAGCTTTCAACTGTGTCAGTAAAGAGCTCCAAACACCCTGAAGTTTCCCGAGCACACTTTATTAAAACTGTCATTTAGTTCCACGCCGCATTCGAAGAGAAATGATGCAGTTTTTGCTTGTAATAAACAGGCTTCTGTTGTTCAAATATGAACACTCACTTTAAAGCATGAGAACCTGTACTGTATTGTGGATAAAATCATGGTCAAAGGATGCTGTTAGTGTGTTCATATTCACAATACAGCACAATCCTGAGTTCTTGATTACATTTTAAAATGATTAGTGCATAATAAAGACAAATTAAGTATGCAAAGTTTGATTGAAATATAATTTTATTAAGCAAATTCATGTCTGTTTCTCTCCTTTGGGTCATATGCACAGAAAGCCACCTAGAAATTAACTCTATATGTTTTAACTGTACACCAGGACAGGTCAGGCTTTAATCAATCTCTGGGTTTTAAAAGGCTGTCATCTTTTGCTGTACTGCTTGATTTCAACACTAGGCTGCGCTTTAATCAAACACATATCAGTCAGAGCAGGTTTCCATCTGCTTTGCTCCATGTGGAACTAGTTAAGAGACCTTCACCCGCTATCTAGACAAATGTAATGGCTTGACCGTTTATTTGCTAACTTTTCCTAAATGGCGTTAACACAAACTGATAAAATTAAATTCAAATGTGTTGACTCCTGCTCAGCTGACGTCAAACGCTAATAGATGTGGTGCATCTAAAATCATTTAACAGATGAGCAAATCTTTTGGCTGAAATGGCCACAGTTTTATCTGACTGATGTAAGACAGCACCATGAAATATCACAGGTCAAACGCAGGTCAGACATCCCAGAATACTTTGAGGATGAAGCACTGGAAACATTTCCTGGTTGTGTCTTCACACTAACACCAATTCTTGCCGAATACCGGGACAGAAGTGCAAAATTAAATCTTTAGGTATCATGGGGTTTTCATTTGAATTTTGGTGAAAACTGCCTTCTCACAAAATATATATATATTTTTTTTTCTTTCTTGTCAGTCACTCAATTTGTCAACATCCATACAGATTCAAAACTGATTAAGGAATCTTGCATTGGAATATGATTTGGTTTCAAACTGATTTCTGCTCCATTTCTTGAATTGTCACCATAGAAAATCTTACTGTGCTCACAAATAAATAATTTGCACATGTACTGCATACTCTTCTGCTGTTATTAGCATGGTATTTAAAAAACTAAATCATAATTTTTTTTTAATAAATGTTAACTAAAAATAAAATACAAAATACCTAAAACGTATTTTATTTCAGCTAGTAGATAAGGCAACATTCATTTCATTTGCAATAAGTTAAATATGATGTGTTAAAATAAATAAAACTATATCTGAAATAATAATAAAAAAATAAAAATAAAATGGAAAATATAAAAAGTCAAATTTCTAAAATTTTTTTTTTTCAATTGCTAACATTCTTTTGTCCAATCTGTAATTAAAAATTCAAAACACTATACACGATTATCAGAACATCAGTCTGTTGTGACCATACTTTTAACACAATTCATATTGTTTTCACACAATATTCAGTAAATTACCACGTTTCTAAAATGCTTAAATTTTATTTTCACACAAGTTTACCCCATACCAAAAGAATCTTTTTTTACAAATGCTTTAACACAGCATGACAGAAATGAAGACATAATGTTCCAAACTTTAAATATAGTGTACTTCTGCAAGAACAGCAACTCAAAAGTATTGAAAAATATCTCTATGTAAAACATTGTAACAACTGATAAGCAGTTTTAAGTAACAGATCACTAAAATATTTAGAAATAGCTGATTCCAGTCTCAGTTGGAGGAATAGTCAGGTGTAGATTCTCTCTACATTACATCAACATAGAGTAAGAAATAACTCTTTGAATTGGTTTTGTGGATGCAGAACAACACAAAGAATCAAAGAGAGAAAAAATAATGCCTGGGAGAGGAAGAGGAATAGTTGGAGGAGGGAGAGGAGTACTTGGATCAGAAGAAGATAGGTAATGGAGAAGAAGAGGTAAGGGAGGGTGTAAGAATGTGTGCTGGACTGTATATTTTTATCTTTGTTTGTTTGTTTCTCCCTCTTACACATGTGGAACCTATGAAAGCTTATTTCTGCCATGGAATATAAAGGGTAAAGGGTAATTGTGACTTTGTTTCATCTCACAGTTCTGACTTTTATTTCTTGCAATTGTGAATCTGATAAAGTTAGAATTGCAAGATGTAAACTCGTAATTCCAAGAACAGAAGTCAAAATTGTGAGATAAAAAGTTCACAATTACCATTTTTTATCCTGTGACAGAAACAAGCTTGCATAGTAACTAAAGGCCGTATATGTTGTCATTTTTGTTGATCTCTGGCATCAGCTAACATCCGCATCCAACCACCACCCTCTGGAGAGCAATTTCAATCAAGGTTCCAACTGAATTTCTGCATAGACGACCCCATTTTTTTCTGTCGTACATTCTATAAAGTAATGACTCATTCAGTTTTAGACAGTATGTTGACAAGAACGAACACATTCAACACTTAAAAATGTAAAATCGTTTTAGTTGAAGGTAACTACATTACTAAAAACAATGGAATTTTTGAACAATGAACATTTTTTCTATTGTCTATGCAAGTAGAACTGAAACGTCTATGTCAAACATGTAGAAGAAAGCAATGCAGTTTTTGTAAAGCCATCAACTGTTAGTATTTTGACAGTCAGTGTTCTATGATTGACTATATGTTCCTATTGGGTAGAAAGTAGTGCTAATGTTTTGTCCAAATGACTTCATTTTGAATTGGGTTTGCTGTGTTTCGATAGAGTTAGTATATGTAGAAAACGATATTCAGCATTTTGAAATGTAGAGTTTGTATTTATTTAACAAAATGTGGTTTTGGCCATAAAATTAACTATTTGGCTAAGTGTGTGTTATAGTTGTGTTGCTGTGTTAAGAGTTTAGAAAAAGTACTTTAAGTAATGGTAAACACTTGTTAACAATTGAAAAGAACTTTAATAAAAAATCATATATAGACATTTAAAAAACAACAAAATTAACTGAAAATGAAAAATATATAAATGAAAACATTTAATAAAAAAACTTCTTAAAATGATACAAACAAAATTACTAAAACTAAAATTAAACAAGGAAAAATATAAATTCAAAATATGAATTTAAAATACACGAAAAACATTCAAAATATCAAAAAACTGCAATAATATCTCAAAGATACTAAAATAAAACTTATTAGATACTAACAAGATCTTCTTCAAATGAGGAATACAAATCTCAGGACTTTTATATATATATATATGTGTGTGTGTGTGTGTGTAGGCCTATACATGAGCTATATTTATATTGAAGTATTGCATTGAAGTACTGAGTTCTGACGATGCCTGGTTTTAGGGGAGAGTAGGAGATTAAAATAAATGAAGGCAATTGAATTAAATAGTATTTTTGTGATAATGGTTAAGTGATCATCTCGGATTCATTTCGAAGTGGAAAACTTTTTGGTGTGTTTCTCAAGAATCAGTGCTGGATTAAAAAAATAAATAAAAAAACTCCCTTTGTTGGATCACATGGACGGTAAATAAAGCTCTTTGTAGCAGCAGGATGTCACATGTCCATAACACAATACACAAATGAAAACCAGCCTGAAACCAGACCCACATAGACAATATAAAAGAGATTTTACATATCCACTTTGCCTTGAGGACATTAAATGTGAAGTCAGTGTTTCTCAGATGTTTCCAGCCCTCCCTGTGTTTAACTGGTTACAATGAAACTGGACTGTCCTTGAACCTCATTCTGATGAAAAGAAACAGGATTTATCTTACATTTTTGGCTGCTTCAGTTCCCACAATTTAGCGTTAAATCAAGGGGAGTGTTTGGCTGAACGGCACCGGACTGAAAATTTCATCCAATTGAAGGCACATGCTGAAGATAAAATGATATACTTCAATGCAGGAAAACATGCTATAAATAATTAAGTCACATTTTTTGTTAAAGTACAGGGCATGTAGTGTTACATACCAAGTATGCACCTTCAACTCAAAGTATGAGCAAGAGTAATAATAATACTTGGCTTAACAAACATGTCATGTAGATAACAGATGTTGAAATATGAAGTCTTACCAACTGATAAGATAAAACTATTAAAGACATCTGCACGGTGAACTTCGAACAGTTTCAAAAGTTTTCATTCATTTCTGTTTTGAGCTCGTTTACAGCAAGAGCAGAAACATTACAAAAGATGCTGTACAACTTTATTATTATTATTTATTTTGAACATTATAAACAAATATAAAACATACCAAGAAAAAAAAAAGAAAAAAAAAAAAATATATATATATATATATATATATATATATATATATATATATATATATATATATATGTGCATCAGTTATATGCTATACACTCAAAACTTCTAATAAAGTCACGGATGCCAATCAATACAAAATAATAATTGGACTAAATAATAATTGGTTCATGTAAAATATCTGGAGCTCTAAGAATTATAAGTGGTTCAAAATGATACAATTTAGAAGAAAAAGTTCAGTAGCTTCAATTTAATCAGACAATATTTTTTTCTTTTGTTTTGACATATATTGTACGATGTTCATTTATGCAACTTAATCCACATTATTTTTTATAATGCATATTTCACAACCAATTTTATAAAATGATGTATTACTCATGATGAGGTTGTGTTCTCTCTCTCTCTCTCTCTCTCTCTCTCTCTCTCTCTCTATATATATATATATATATACATACATACATATATATATATATATACATACATATATATATATATATATACATACATACATATATATATATATATACATACATATATACATATACATGCTTCACAATGCCATAGAAGAACCTTTTTGTCTAAATGATTCCATAAAGAACCTTTGAAGGCAACCTTGTGGCAAAAGAAGGTTCTTTAGATTATAAAAAGGTAAGAAATAGATGGTTCTTTAAAGAACATTTGACTGAATGGTTTATAGTTAAACCAAAAAAGGTTCTTCTATGGCATTGCTTGAAGAACCTTTTGAAGCACCTTTATTTTTAAGAGTGTATATATGCACAATCTTACAGCAATCCTCCGAAAATACTCAACATTGCTCTGGAACATTCCACTAAAAACAATAGTTGCATTTCACACACATTGGCAACAGCATATAGGTGTAAACATGAGCCACAATCTTCTTCACATTCAGTGTGCAAGTCACTCTATGAGCTCAGTCCTCGTTTATTTTAAGGCCATCCGGTTTTCTGTGACTCAGAGTCACAACAAGAGAGTCTCTGTTCCACACAGAAGCAAAAAACAGGGAGACATCATTCATATTCACTAAATATAGTGTCCATAAAAATGGCAGCATTAACAACTCACAGTGGACAGCAGGTTCTGTTGTGCAGGGTTCAGATGAGCGATTGTCAACAACTTGAAACTAAGAAAGGAATGTATTTTTCATGTATGAGAGGGGAGAGAAAAAAAATTTAATAAAAAAAGGGTTGTTTTTCCTCCATTAATAACAAGCGAGTTGAAAACTTTTATTTTTAATTTTAAAAAGTTTGCGCACATTAATAACAAAAAATATGAGAGGGGATGTTAAAATATATGCCAGAATACATTATTTATTTTAGAAGAGGAGGAATATTTGACGTTTTCCTTTTTAGCTGTAGAAAAAAATTGAGAAAAGACAGTTCTTAAGAGTCTACGTTAAATCTAAAGATAATAATTCATTTTAAGATAATTAATTCAGCTCATGCTAGCACAAATTGTATGAGAAATGCGTTTGTAGGATTTTAAGAAGAGATAGCACTACTTTTTCTTCACAGGAAAAGTACAGACAAATCAGTAATTGTATTCCAATTTGCATAGATATTATTATTAAAATTAATATTTCAATGTCACCTGCACAATCAGTCTTAACGACTTGGTGGTCAATTAGATTTTCAGCACTCAATGCTGAATTTCGTTTCGAGCTCCGAATTAACATAAATTAGAATTAGATAAAACAAGGTAAATTAGAGTAAATAATAAGTGTAAATTGAGACAAAATCCCAAAAAAATGGCCTTTGGAGAGATACAGGTATAATGGTTTTAATGGACCAATGTTTAAAACGCACCGTCCGTTTAAAACAATTTTCTCATACGCAAAGACACGTCGTGAAGAAAATAAAACTAACCTGATTCTTGAATTCACTGGTGATTTTGAGAGGGGTTTTCCACTGTAAATAAAACTAAACAATCATGATACTCTGGAAACATTCAGCCCGATAATGTAGGTACAACATTTTCCAAGTCCATTGTAATCTACAAATGTCAGTTTCTTGTCATGAAGGGTGGCTCCACCCCTTGAGAATCCTCATTGGTTCAGAATCAGCATATATCTATGATTGGCTGGGATTTTAACATTACAAGCAGCATTTTCATGTTCTAGTGATGGGAAGTTCGGATCATTATACTGACTCGGATCTTTGATTCTCGTTCAGCAAAATGAACGAATCCTTTTTC
This sequence comes from Carassius carassius, assembly GCF_963082965.1. Lineage (NCBI taxonomy): Eukaryota > Metazoa > Chordata > Actinopteri > Cypriniformes > Cyprinidae > Carassius > Carassius carassius. Next base: position 3,219,363 of record NC_081766.1, read on the forward strand.
AAGTCATTTAGTTAATTTCGTCCAATTCAGCAGAATATAATTAAAATGATACATGTTAATATTCAAATTCCCCAACACATCTAATGCAAACATTGACAAAAGATTGAACGACTCGGACCCCAGGACTCAGGAGATGAACTAATCATTTCTCTTTCCGGTACAAACTGTGTAGCCTCTAGTCAAGTCTATGGGGCTGTCACGTGATGAACGAACGACTCGAACCTGAAGACTCAGGAGGTGAACCAAAGCCACTAGAAAGCAAGCCTGCAACCTTTAGCCAAAAAAGCGTAACGGCTAAAGCTAACACTTCCAGTTTGCCAGTACATGGGAAAGGAGACCAGAGGCCTTTTTTTTTTTTTTTTTAGAGGAAACAGCTGATCATTTAATGAATCGAGAGCCTATCAGCTAATCTCCAACATGTTTTTCACTAAACAATACTTCTGGATTGAACTGTTTAACGTATTAAATCGGATAGTTAACATTTACTGATCCTTACTGTTGGACGGTTAGTAAGACTCATTTTCATGAAATATACCAATATATATGTGCCTCGGTTAGCTAGTGGTTTTCAGAAAATCGCATCGTTATAAGAGCGAGTGATGCGACAAAGAAATCACGAGTTTTCACGTTAGACTTTAGCAAATTAAACATAAAAAAGTCATATTTTATAAAAATGATTCATGGTATACAGAATTTCTTTCTAGATGTGTGCGGATATAATAACTAGTTTACCAAAATGTTAAGTTTAGAACAGTCCCTAAACCTACCGCCACAGGAAAATACAATTTCTTATATATATAATGAAGTCACTTTAATTCAGTTTTTATATATATATA